>NC_054866.1:1758083-2058083 GCF_018320785.1 Cheilinus undulatus | reverse complement strand
AACACTTTCAGCTACAGACAAAAGCAGAGACGTTTAAGAAGTCTGTTAGCCGAATATGGAGCTAAATACACAGCACAGATATCTTCTTTATTGGTCTGTCAGAAACGCCTCTGCCTGCAGAACACATTGAACCCAGGTCTGGTGTTTGGAGGGGGAGAGGAAGGGGTGTATGTGGTGTGTTTCCACCCATCCTCTGCTGTCGGTTTCTGCATGATGAGGCTGGAAATGTACGATAGGTTCAGCCAAATCAGCTGTTTTACATGTGTGCCTCTAGATTTGACTTTCATTTAAGGACCAGGAGGAGCATGATGCACAGCAGGAGTGGATGATGGTTTATGGAAAAGAACTGCAGGATTTACATGGTTGTATTCAACCCTGATAAGTCAGGAAAATGTCATATGAAGGCACAACAGAGTAAGGAGTAGTGGGTTTAAGCTGAGAGACACAAAGGGCCCTTAAGGGCAGGTTTAACAGCATTAATGATACTTTTGTTAATTATTTTATCTGACAAATAAAGGACAAATTTTGACTATAGCCAGGGAAAATAGCAACACAGTGAGTGAGTTTACATGGAATTGATTATCCCAGTATGAGCCTTGTCCTGGTTTTGATCATTTTCAGGAAATGGACACAGATAAACCTGGTTATTCATTTCCTCCATGACTCAAAAGGCAAACAAACATTAGCCTGCTAGCACCAGTTAGCATGTGTCCTTTAACAATACCAGAATGGAGGAGATTAGCCTGCTAATAGCAAATCTGATGATTGGAGATGCACTTCCAAGATGTTTTGAGAAAAAAGACAGCTTTGTCAAGCTGATGGTGTCCATCGATCCAGAATAAAAGTCCCGGCTAAAAACAGCTATGAGAGTGGAACAGATGTATAAAGAAAGGCCATATTTTCGTGATACTTGCAAGACTAACTTCCTTTGATCACAGGTTTGTTTCATTCAGAACTGGGCTTTGAGGTACAGAAGAGCAGGACAACTTCTGACTACTGAAAGACTTTGCACAAGAAGTAAGACCATCACACTGCTACTGACATGTTTACTGACATGCTGCTGACAAGGTTCATGGTGCATAAAAGTCACCAGCACTGCTGATTCCATAGCGTAAGACATCTGAACCTCCACTCCCACAGCAGGAGCTTCATGAATGGGTCTTCATGGCTGAGCAGCTGCATGCAAGCGTCACATCACCAAGTCCAATGTCGAATGTCAGATGGAGTGCACACTGACACTGGACTGTGGAGCAGTGCTTCTCTGTTTGGCATACAGATTGGTGAATCTGTGTCTAGGTTTGAGAACATTACCTTCTTGATTGCATTGTGCCAACTGTGAAGTTTGGTGGAGGAGGGATAATGTTATGTAGCTGTTTTTCAGGGTCTGGGCTAGGGCCCTTATCTCCAGTGAAGGCTAATCTTAATGCTTCAGCATACCAAGACATTTTTCGACAATGCTATGCTTCCAACTGTGCGGCAGCAGTTTGGGGAAGGCCTTTTTCTATTCTGACATGACTGTGCCCCGGTGCACAAAGCAAGGACCTCATCCTATCAAGCACCTTTGGGATGAAGTGGAACTGAGATTGCCAGCCAGGCCTCGTCTGACCTCATGAATGCTCTACAGACACACAAACTCTCACAAAAAACACTCCAAAATCTTGTGGAAAGCCTTCCAGGAAGGGTGTTCTAGCTGCAAAATGGGGCTAAACTCCATATTAAAGTAGAAATATTTGAAAACAATGCCATTACGGTCCCTGTAAGTGAAGGGGTCAGGTAGCAAAATACTTCTGTTCATATAGTGTATGAAAACTATGCCATGTGTTTACAGATTTCTGCAGCTACCTCTCACCAAACCTTGTTTCTCAAAATAATGATTAGAGCTTCTACAGTTAGGAAATGTTGTTTACACACCCTACCAGAAACAGGATAATTAAAAACCTGATCTAAGTCCATGTAAACGCACCGTCTGAGAAGCCAGAGAAAGAGATAAGTGTCTCTTTAATACGTCTGGTTAGGTTACTGCTGGCAGGGCCATTTATCACTGGGCAGGACTGTGTTATGGTAAAATTAGATTTATAGGATTTAGCTTCTATCCGAGGAAGTACACTGAGTCATCATCCAGTAATTCACTTCATTCAGAAAAAAAGCGCATGTCCATCAGGTCATTTTCAATCTCTAAAGGGTTATCTGACAAATGTCCTTTCTATGAGTGGTGATTTATATCATTACAAATGCTGCACTATCACACTAAGTTCCTATCAACCTCTGTGTAAATGAGAAAATGTTCCACACACCTTCCAGTGAGGACTTTGGCCAGGAACATGCAGTGGACTCCTTTGGGTGAGCGTTTGGAGAAGTTGTGGGAGTAGACGGCCTTGCGGGCGAAGTAGGAGCCCTGGCCAAACATTGTGGCATGCTTGCCGCAGACCCTGGGGTCAAAGTTGTGCTTGCAGATTCCCTCCACCACGTCGGCTGAGGTGCCGTGGAAGAGGTGGCGCTCGCTCAGCAGTCGGTCCATGTCGGACATGCGCCGGGACATGTACTCTTTCTTCCTGTTGGGGCAGACGGAGACAGAAGGGGAATGTTTACCAAAGGCATTTACTCTTTTTTTAAACAGTTTAAAGTGTGCACAAAATATGAAAAATGACAAAAAAGGGAATATTAAGATTAAAAATGTATTATTCATTCATTCTGGGAATATTATGGTGTTCAAATGTGATGAATCACAGGCAGTCCTGCTATTTTAATTCAAAAGTCAGGATCCCGTCCTTGTTTGCCTTTAAAGCCCGGTAAGAACATTTGGCCTAATCCGTTTTCTTGAGCAACAGACACACACATGCACAAACCCACGCACACTCAGACACACACAGCCTGTTTGATGTGAGCGGATCAATCAGGCATGCAGAGGCGAAAGGAGCAAGAGCGGCTGTGACCCGGGCATGACCTCCGCTGACCCGGCAGCCTGTGACCTGACACAGACCGACACTGCACGCATCCAAGCATGCACGCACATAAACATTCACTTTAACTCTCTACTATGCAATCCAAGCCACAATTTTCGGATGTCGTTGAACTACTTCCTTTAAATCAACAACATAACATTTATGGTACACACAGGCACCGAGCTGAGTGTGGGAAGAGGAAATCATCTAGCATTCAGAGGAGGCATCGCTTTCAGAGTCAGTCACACACAAACACTGTCAGTCATTGTGAAACCTTGTGGTATCAGTCAGTGTAGGAGAGTTTAACTGTCACAGCTGATAGGACCTGCCCTTCTTTCACCACAGCGGTTAGCCTTCTGTGTTCGCAAAAGGAACATCATCATCACCAAACATCTCTCCTTCCGCCACATTCACACACCACTCTAGACTCATTCTCACGAAGTCCCACACAGCTGCTCCCATTTGGCCTATTTTCTTTTTTCTTCTTCATCCCACATTGTTCTGAATTCACCCTGTGTTTGTCGTTAAGAAATGCCTTTGTTCGGGTCGCTGTCTGCAAGTAAAAAAGCAGCTGTGTCTCAAGTTCAACAACTCAAACCTGAATATAAGACATACAAAATGAGGACACAGCAGAAACAGCACTGCACTTTTATTAGTGTCAAACTTTAACACCTATCACCCCTGTTTCTGTCGTAACCGTGCGGTAGCTATGCTGTGGTGGCCTACGCTGCAGAAGCACCACTGGTGTTTTCTGGCAGTGCAATTACTATTCTTCTATCAGTGGTTCTCAACTGGTGGGTCAGGACCCAAAAGTGGATCACGGGGTAGTTTCAGTGGGTTGTGACAAGGTGTCTGGAAAAAAATGGTGGCAAAAGTCTTTACTGGACATGCATTGATACCTTTTATTTTACCCTGTTTTACTGTGAATTTGGGTAAATTTAAATGTTTCATCAATATGTCAACAATTTTATCACCTCTTTTTTCCATAAATGGCTACTTTTTCCATATAATTAAGTAGTTTCACAAGTTTTCTGGAAAATTGGCAAAAAAACACGTAATGGTAGAGAAAGAGGGTATGAAATTTGTCAGCTTTGTCCCTTTTATTTTTATATCAGGTGTTTTTGTCCAATCATGCTCCAAACTGCAACATATTCAATGAACTAAACATGCGCTGTTTAACATTTTTCGGAAATTTGGGTTGTGATCTGTCAAAAGACAAACTGGTGGGTCCTAAGGCCGGGCCAGTGGAGAACCACTGCTTTATATGACCAGTATCTAGCCAACATTTTCTGCTTGTTACAGAAAACTGACAACTAAAACCACGTGTATTACCCACAGTCCTAACAGCATGCAAGCATTAGATACTGCATTGCATGCTTGCTATCCACACTGCATATTGATGGCCAAAGCCCAAAACCTCCTATCAAAATAAATCACCATAACTATGCAGATGACACACAGCTCTACATTTCAATGTCCCCAGGTGACCATGGCCCCTCACAAGCACTGGGTAAATGCATGGAACAAATTACTGAGTGGATGTGCCATAATTTTCTTCAGTTAAACAGAGAAAAAAAACTGAGCTAGGTGTTGTTTGACCCAAGGAGGATTGTCTAAAAATCAGTATGCAGCTCCAGTCACTTCAGTTAAAATCCTCAGACCAGGCCAGAAATCTGGGCGTTGTCATGGATTCAGACCTGAATTTTAAAAACCACATAACAATAACAAAGTTAGCTTATTATCACCTCAAGAATATTTCTAGGATTAAAGGACTAATGTCGCAGCAGGACCTTAAAAAACTTGTCCATGCATTTATCTTTAGTCGAGTTGACTACTGTAACAGTGTCTTTAATGGTCTGCCTAAAAAGTCTATCAGACAGCTGCAGCTGATCCAGAACACTGTTGCTCGAGTCCTCACTAAGACCAAGAGAGTGGACCACATCACTCCTGTTCTGAGGTCTCTACACTGGCTCCCTGTCTCTCAGAGAATAGACTTTAAGATCCTCCTGTTAGCTTATAAAGCACTGAATAGTTTAGGCCCAAAATATATCAGAGACCTTCTAGTCCAGTATGAACCATCCAGACCACTCAGGTCATCTGGTGCAGGTCTGCTTTGTGTCCCAAGAGTCAGAACCAAACATGGAGAATCAGCATTCAGTTTCTACGCTCCTTGTATCTGGAACAAACTCCCAGAAAACATCAGGTTTGCTGAGAGTTTGAGTTCTTTTAAATCAAGGTTGAAGACTCACCTGTTCACTGCTGCCTTTGACTAAAAAACTTCATCACTTTTCAAATGTTCTATTTTCATTCAAACTCTGCACTGTAACTTTTACTTTAATATGTGTGTTTTTATCCTTTTTGGGGTTTTATTTGCTGTTTTTATCACCTTTTCCATTTTCCTTAACTGTTTCCATTGTTTTTTTCCCCTTTTGTCGTTGTATCTTAATGTCCTGTGTGAAGCACTTTGAATTGCCTTGTTGCCGAAATGTGCTACACAAAGAAACTTGCCTTGTCTTGCCTATCTGCAGCAGGGTTAATTTTGGCAGCTATTTTTAGTTTTAATCTAATCTTAGTCGACGAAAACTCACAACATGTTAGTCTAGTTTTAGTCCATAAAAAGTCCTCACATTTTAGTCTTTACTTTTAGTTCAAGCATTTATTTTCTTGCCTAAATCTGGCACCAAATCACTGTAGTATCTCTGCACTCTGCCAAACCTGGGGTCCCTGCTTTCTACAGCTGAGAGACAGAATGGATACAGATGCATTGTTTTTTGACTGATTTACCAATAGTAGAGAAATATCACAGATTTGAATATCCAACGAAAGTAGTTTTAGTCATCTTGATGGAAACGAAACTTAGTTTTTGTCAGTTTTAGTCATCACAGATCTATTTTTGGTTAGTCTCGGGCTAGCATTTGTCATGGAAAAAAAGGCTGTCATCATTTTAGTCAATGAAATTAACACTGATATGCAGGATTCTCTGATTTGAGGATGATGAGAATAAAGAAGGCTGCTCATAGTTCTGTTTCGACATTATAGTAATATAGTCCAAAAAGAGTGGATTATCTCTAGCATATCCTGAACTATAAGCATTATACAAGAAAAGAAGTTCTTTTTCTAGTTTTCTCAAAAAAGTGAATTTTTTCAGATAGGAGGTTTTGTAATTCAGCCATTGATTTGTTGAAAAGTTATTAACTGTACTGTAATTTTCAATTAAATATCTGACAAGTGCTCCGTTTATTTTGAATGCAGACATACAGAACTGAATGTGAAAACTGATGCACAACCAAATCCATGTAATAATGCAGGGAAGAAAACAGGAGCAGGAAGATGGGAGAAAAACGTTGGTCTGCATTACACTGCATTGTGCTGCATTGCATTGTGCCGCATTGCTCGCATGCTGTCAGGAAACTACATTAAGAATCAGTGTAATCAGGATTTTTTTCCCTGGCTCTTTCTCCTGTTGATAGTGTTATGTTGGAGCTGCTAAATATTGAGCAGCAGTTGATTTTGCATTGAACAAAAAAGGAGGAGATTGAATGTATGGTGCTGAATCAGCTGAGGCGGAGGACAGGAATTTAATACACTTGTTTGGCAACTGAGAGATACGGATGAGGAAATGCACCAAATATTTGCGGATGTCAGCATGTAGATTTGATGAATTGGTTGCTGTCTGCAGTCATTAATCTCACTCTAGAGCAGTGGTGCTGAGGCACATCTAGGTGTGCAGTGGGAATTTGTAAAACCACGATGAAAGATATTGTAACTTGTCTGCGGAAGAGGCTGTTTTACATGATATGATAATGGTATGCCTCAAGTTTCTGGCTTAATCTAAGGTGAGCCTCAATTGCTTTTCCCAACACACACTAGCAGCAGTGTGTAAACAGTCAAACTTCCCACAAGCCACTGCTGGACCAGGAACTTGTTACCAGAACTGAGAGCCTGCTCAGGGCTCGCCTCCCCACCAGACAGGATAAGTGAAAAAACGATGGGAGTAGTGTTTTTTCACAAGCAGCCCGCAAGTACTCTTCTTGAGCAGCCATCTTGCCAATGATTCACAAGCTATTCTGTGAGATTTCTGAAGAATGCTTCTAGAAAATCTCCTTTTGAAGGGGTGTGTACCCCTAACACACCCCCTTCTCCTCTGTGCCAGAAACAGACTGGATCCCTACCCCTAGACGTCATCAAGCTTAATGTAGGAGTGGGGCTGAGAAGTAAGGTGCACTGGTACTGAGCCAAAGCCATATTCAACAAGTGCAAGACATGAACAAGGAGAGATGTTTTTTAGTTTCTAAAATCAGTCAACAGTAAATGTTGTGATCCTGACACAGATGTTCTGATGTTTTCAACCCCGTGTCATGGGTACTGGTTGTTATTATGGGTAATGAACCGTGATGTTCAGGTTATATAAACAGATAATATCGCCAACAATGAGGAAGTATTAAGTGAATGTTTGCAGTCATTGGCTCACCTCTTGTACTTCTCCCAGAGGAATGGATTCTGCACACGCTGGATTTTGATGATCCTGAACTTGGTCTCTGACACCGTCTTGTGGAAAAGGCTGTAGACCGTCCTGTAGCTGCGGTCTTCGCGTGACACCGGTACCTGCAGGAAGTCCTGGCTCATCGTCATAGGTAACCACGTTTCTGGGAAAAGACTGGGCGGGTTGGTGGTCGTTGGCGAGAGAGGATGTGACGTGACGAGATCCATGGATGAAGACAAGGAGGAAGAGGAGGAGGAGGAGGCGAGTGGGGATGAAGAGAGGCCACCTAAAGTCCTAGAAACAGAGAAAAGAAAGTTTAGCTGGTGGGAAAGACTTTAAAAACATTTCTGACAAATTTAAAGATGGAGATTTAAGCAAAGGTTGGTCGTCCATGCAGGTTGTGCAAGTTCCAGCCCCTTATTATGAGTGGAAAAAAGGCACGAGAATGACTTGCAGATAACAGTTTATTAAAGTCAAATAATAGTGTTGATAGATGTGAAAATTTCTGCCAGTATTTGCAGCTGATATATCTGCAGGATGTGCACATGCACCACAATGCATCATCTTAGATGGGGAAGCATGAAGTCTGTGGAGATCTAAGCAGCTTTAGACCTCAGCTGAAGGTTTTTGGTTTCTGTTTTCATCCTCATTCCTTCAGGTTTAAAGTGAAAAATATTAAAGTAACAGCTTCATGAATAAGGGGGCACATTGTTATTGTGTCACTGTTAATGCTATGCAGTTTTATCCCTCAATAAGCCAGATAAAGTTGTGTTTACATGATACAGTTTTTTAAAATTATGTATTTATTGTTCATGGTGCAATCAAATCTTGTTTTATGCATGAAAAAATAACAACAGAGTAAGAATCACACACAATTTCTAGTAATAAAGAGTAGGGCTTGGCAATTAATTGAAAATTAAATTAAATTGCAATATGCCCTGCTGCAATTTTCAATTTGCAAAAGGTGCAATATTTCTTAGACCTGAAATTAGTGTCAAAATACCCGTTTTAAGCTTTTTTTTGCAGCAGAGATGATATGCATGACTTTTGTTTATTAAATACAAGAATGACAAAAACCTTCAAAGCAATAATTCATGTCCAATTTGCAATACGAGACACAATGTTCAGAATTAGTCACTTTTAAAGAATTGTTTAGCCCTTGTTTAGGAATAAAGAAAGTTATATTGGGGGAAAAAAAATCACAATTAGATTAATTTCCAAAATCATTCAGCCCTAATAAAGAGACTTTTTTCCTATACAATTAAATAAAATTCATATACCAGTATCAGTTTAAATGAGCTTAAAAATTCTGATCAAGGAAAAAAAAATAAAAATTGGGCACCCCTTCAAATAAATCTTGCAGCTCAGGTAATTCACCTGTAGCATGTCTTGTTTATTGACCAATATTTCGTCCTTTCAAAGGTCAAAAATGCAGAGAAGCAGGTCTGTTTATTTTTAGTAACTGAAGCATCAAACATGAGCCAAACATCCCAGCATGCTACCTATCTCTGCAGCTTCATTCCCATGTGTTTCCTATCAGAGCTGCATCCTAACGTGAAACAGAGCTGCTGTCTCTGCCAGCGTGTGTGAGCTTCTAAAAATCATATCCAACCACTGAGGTGCTCCACGGCGGCAGCCAGCCATCAGCGGCCCAACAAAAGAGGAGGACAATGAAAGTGAGACACCAAACAGGACAGGCAGAGGGAGGAACGAGTGCAACAGACAGGGAAGAATAAAATGCCAATTGCAAAGCTGTCATCAAAGTCATAAAAAAACAACAACAGTGGTTTAGCTGTCACGTTATCACTCTGGACGTGTAAATGCTGTTAGCCCTATAAGAGAGTGTGCTCGTGTGTGTGTGTGCTGTCAGGAGACTTTGATCAGTGCGTCTCTCAGTGAGTGCGACAGTTTTTCTCATCTCTCCCCCTCTCTCTCTCTTATCTTGTCTCTCCGGTCTCGATCTCTCCTTGCAATCGATGTCTCTCTATCCCCGTGAGCTTTGAAGACAACACAGACAGTCAGCTGCAGAAAACAAGTGTGAAATGAAAAAGGGGCAGATAACGAGAGGAAAGATGGAGTTTCAGGGAGAAAAGGGGAAAGATTAGGAAGGAGAGGGCTGAAAATATCATCAGGAAGAAGGGATGACAGAGGAAGAGGGGAAGATATGGGGAGGGTGCCAATCAAGCTAATGACCTCAACCTCTAAGCCTAGCACGAATTGTTCCTGACACACTTGTTTGGTCAGCTTGGGTGACACCGCTTTGGCTTTAGGAAAGTTAATCTGTCCCCAAAACAAGTATTAACAGTGGAGTTTCAGCTCCACTTCAAATGTTTCTGATTAACTGGAATACTCACATAACTACCACATAAAAAACCAAACAAATCCCTGGCTCCAGATTCCAGCTCCCCACAGTCACATTTCACACTCCTTCACTCACCAGCTCCCCTCTGCTGCGCGCCCAGTCTGGAAACCATTTAAACCAGCTCGCTCACTTCCTCCTCACAGTTCACTATCTCTCTTTGTATCTTTCTCGCCTGCGCCTCCTCCATCTCCTGCTTTCTCCATCTAATTTTCTCTCTCGTCCCTCCCTCTCCTGCTCTCCATTTTGTCCTCTCTTGACTTGTCAAGCCTGGTAGGAACAGCTCGTGCTAGCGTTCGCTCTGTGTGGGACACTGGCAGGACACGGTGACAGCAGCCTGCTCGGCACAGGAAGTGAAAAACTCTGCAAATGGGGTGAGATGACTGCACTTGTTTACAGTCTGGTATCACTTGATGAGGCTGAGTTCCATTTCACTGCTAAAAGAAAATGGAAGCTCAAAGATGAAGATTTCTGAAATACACGAATGCCCTTCTGATAATAAGGAATACAATTTATCTTATTCTCATAAAAGTAAGAACAACTGAAGTGACTTTAAGTGCATATTTCCTGCATTATAGCTACAGTTGGGGGGGAGCCATCATGGTAAGAATGTTCTCTCCAGCCTGAACTGCTGCAAACATATGGGTTTAGACCCTGATGCTAATGCTAACAAGCTGTTATCTCCTACAGTGAGTCATTACTGTCAAGAATGAAACATCAGTAAACTTAGAATGTTTGCATTCTTTTCCATCTGTGATATAATAGATGAATGATCCCATTCAATGCCCAACTCGTCCTGTTCAGATATATTTTGCAACCTAGCAGGACTGCCTGGTGAGAGACAGTATCACATTCACTGTGGGTAAATAAAGGTAAGTAATAGTATTGTATCACAGTATTGCAAAATTAAAAGAGATTACACATCCAAATGCATATTCAGGTGTTGCACACCTCCTTTGCCCCCTAAAGCAGCCCGTGGTGACAGAAGCCTATCCTTAGAAATGTGCAAAATCTAAATACTGCAACAAAAATATGGTAATAGCAACACCTACATTTCGAAAAAACCTCTCAAATAAGTTTTTACGCTCTCATGAGGAGGTTTTTCAGATGTTTCCATATAGAAATATATCACGAAAGTGCAATGGAAACACTTTTTCCACATTTACATGTCACAGGACGTAACGTATGGGGTCACATGACCAGTTCACTCCGGGACAACATGGGGCGGTGCGTGTGGACAGAGGAGGGGGCCGAGACTTTTCTGAACATCATACTTACTCCTAATCTGGTGGGCCAGATCTGGAAAAGCTCTCATAGACAGCATTTAGGAAAGGGCAGAGCCTTTGAAAAAAAAAACTCAGGGGTGACTGGATGGACATTCTGTCTGTCACATCTTTATGGGCCAATCACAGCAACAAAACACGTGACATAGCTGCTACTGGGGAGTAAACTCCATAGGGAACTGCATAACGCGAACCATGGCAACTGTAGACATGTCAGTACACGACTTTTGTCGTTTCTGAAAAGAAAACAACTCACTGCTGCTCTTTGTTCTTCTGTTAACAAAGAAATGTCGTTAAGTTCTGATAAAACTGGCGCTATAGCAGCATCCACGCTTACCTCTTCCTCCATAACTGCATCAGCTCCTGCTGCTGCTTGCTTATTTTGTTATTTTTGCTGGTGCTGGGCTGTTCAACTGTAGGTCCTAGGGCAATAGAGGTGGGAGCACAGAGCTCTGTTGGATCTCCACTTGGACGGACCTTAAGACTTTGTGGCTGACTTCAAGTTTAGAGCAATGACATGGCACCCTTTTTCAGACTTGTACACAACAAAGGAGCGCTAAATCAATAATACTATAAATGGCATCAATTTTAGCCAAAAAGATAACTTATAAAACGAAAACAAAAACAGCATTTAAGCTAAGGAACAGATGCCAAACCTACACAAATACATGTATTACCATTCTCCTTGAATAAGACAGAAGGTATTCATTTAAAATACAGAGTATGCAGTATTTCGTCTAAGATTTCCTGATGAACAGCTGGAATCATCGACAGAATGCTCAACTACTAAAATCGAATACTGCTGTTTACCCCCCCTCAGTGTTTCCTGTATCTAAAGCTGACTTCATGATCTTTCTACTCAGACATTTCTCTTTTTACCCTCCTCTGAGTGCCTCATTCTTTCTCATCTGCCTCATTATCTCATTTTCCATCTGTCTGGTTCAGGCCCACTTCATTCAGAAACAGCTAAAGCTCTGTGTCCTGGTGACTCTGTTTGATTTGCCAAAACTTTGAAGCGTTAATATGGGTTTCAAGTTCAGCTCGGGCTGCCAGCGTGCAACAGCACTGCAATGGATTAAAGGTGAATGTGGTGCTCAGAGGCTTTTCAGTATTCAGCCCTGACCGGGACATTAGCATTGTGTACCGACCTCTGTGTGCCTGCCTGTCTCCAAACAGAGACTCAGGACGCTCTCAGAACACAAAGAGCCACAGGGAGGGGGCGTATCACATACTGAGGAGCCAGCGCTGTGCGTGTGCTGTGCATGTGTTTTCAGGCACTTTATGTAAAATTGAAGAATGTGTCCTAGCAGTCAGTGTGGCTTAATTTTCAAACTGCAACATGTTCCCTAACAAGGGTGAAGTGTGAGTGCTGAACAAACTGGAGCCTCTGCCAGTACAATGGGAACCTGGGGGAGATAGGGGTCAAAGATACACACAAGGAGAGACTACAAATCAAGAAGATGACCTCTGCCTGTCAACAGAGGACTGACTGTTACTGATGCTGTGCTTAAACATACTATTTAACTACTTTGGCATTTATGAGGCTGTTGTTATTCTACTGAAGATCCCAAAGACCATATTTACACTTTTATTAACATCCCTGTTACAGTTTGGAGAGGTAGGCCTGGGTTATATGGCCAGAAATCTGTGTCGCAGTATTATATTGCTGCATCACAAAATTACAAGAGACAACTCTTTGAACCTTCTGAGTCCAACGCGATTTTTATCCATTCTGTCTCGCCTGGACTTGCTGTCTGGAAAAGCTTGTAAAACATCCACCTTGTGGTGCAAGGTCAAGCTTTAAACATCCTTTTCTGCAGGACAACCTGGGCTTTAAGAATGCTGCAGTAATGTCACTGGATACATTAAAAAGTTATGACTATAAAGACAAAAGAAAAACGAGTCTGAATGGAAAACTAAAACATTCTTATGTGTGGCACAGTAAAAAATGACGACGAAGTCTTTTGCGCAAACTTTTTCTCCTGTCTCTTAGGGACCAAAACATGAAAAAGTAGTGACAAAAAGTCTTCATAATATTCAAATTTTTACAAAAAGTCCTTGCAATTCTTTTTTTTGGCTCTATTTTTTAAAGCAGATCCTGTCTGCAGTGACACAAAGGGCCACATCACAGGCTCTCTGTCTCTGTTTCTCTCCATGTCTCCTTGTCTCCTCAGTTAGACATGTGAAGTTTGGAAAAGCATAACAGCTATCACAGCCCAAGTGCCAAAACAATATGGAGGCTTAACGCAAATCTAGTGGCAGAAACAATCGAAAATGGATAAGAAATGGATGAGAAAGATATCCAGTGTGGAGTTAATCTTTGAATGCCCCAGAAAGTCACCTTAGTTCCAGGCTCCCTAGAAAAGCCTCTGTAAGGACTACGAAGGCATGGATAGCATCATTAGAATGGCGAATAAACACAAGAGGCCAGTCAGAGGTATGGTTAAAAAGTTATTCAACTAGTTATAACCTGATATTTATAACCTGATCTTTTATACTACAAAGTTGGTATCAGACGGTTAAGAGCACATTCAGGTGTCACAGCCCAAAATACATTAGTTTATACAAATGTGTTTTGATAAGAGAAGCATGTACAGGCCTTTTTCAGGGTTTTATCAGTGAAACAATTAAAATCTATGTTGATTTTTGTGGCAGTGTGTCACTTTTTCTTCTCTCTTGGGTCCTGGGGGGGTCTCCACTTTTCTTAGGTGCACGTAGGAGGGTTCCAAGGAAAAATGGTTGGATATCACTGGTCTACTCATGTCTAAACACAATATCAGAGAAAAGTGATTCTATATGCATCTCTTTTAATTCATTGCAATATTGTTTTTTATAAATGTAGGGCATTGGACAAAGTTTTATTTCAATGGATGACTGAAAGCAGGAAGGGAAGCTGAAACAGAACAGCTGTCCTGCTAGAACCATGTTGAGTTCAGGCAGCTTATAATTTATTACAAATCTAATGTGAAAAAAGCAGCATATAAAAGGAGGTTTATCTGTAGAGACTGTATCAGACACCACTCACGAGGTAAAGTGGTCTTTATCTGTAAACGATCTCATATGGTGGTGGTTTATGGATAAAAAAAGGAAGACGCAGTTTGCAATTTAAAGTGAGAGGCCCACCCAGGTGTAGTCTCTGTCTGGAGTACATCAACAGGCGAGAAAGAAGTCGATATCCTCTTTAACTTCACTGCTAACTGTTAGCAACTGCTGCTTGCGGTAGCTTGAGAAGTACAGAGGGGCGGAAAATGTCAAGAGGCATGCTGGAGGAATTTCCAAATAAAAGCATAGTTGAAAAGTGATGTGTAGATGGATGTTTTGACTTGATCTAGTGCATTCCTACGTGTGACAATGTTTTTAATTCTTACAGTTTTTATATTTGTAACCAAAGCTAGTAGTTAGAAATTAGCCAGTGGGTCAGCTGGTGTCCTCCTTATTTGACAGCATATGAAACAAGTTGAATGTCTTTACTTACTGCAAGAGGGGTGTAAGCATGACTGAGGACATGAACATGGGCCGCTTCTTGATCTGACGTCTGAACCCGAAGACGGCGTTCTGCTGGAAGCCCTCCCTGATGTTGAGGATGTACTGGTTCTGGAGAGTTATAAAGCGCACCTCCTTAAGACCCCTCGAACTCGCCTCCTCTATGAGCTTCACCACCGGCTAGGAAGGGGAGAGAGGAACAAAGACATGAGGGGTTTAGACTTGGTTGTTTATCATTTTCCACGGTTTAAAGTTCTCTGTAATCATCCAAAATGGAGACTTTTGGCAACGTCAGCACAGCATAGTTTCATGATCGGATAACAAAAAACAAAGCTGATCATCATCCTCGCACATGAACTCTGTGGCACAGCCGTGTACAGACAGAAAAGAGCCAATCTTTACTGATTTGTTAGAATAAACTGCAGTTGACAGAGGACAGCTGTGTCACAAAGGGCTGTTTAGGTGTGTGTAAATCAATCCCATCACAGAGGCCCCACAATTGATCCATGTTAATGCATCTGACCTCATGCTCGTAGGGCACAAACATGCACTCACCTCAGAGTACTCCCTCCAGCCAAAGTTGTCTCTGCAGTAGTACTTCCACACCGTGTGACAGCTCGGGGTGGGGTTTTGGCTCGTTGTGGTGATGGGCAGAGGGCTGGCAGGGGAGGACAGTCGTCGGACGCGGTCAAACTCTAGGTCACACACTCTCATTGTCCCAAAGTCTAAGGAAAACACTCGGCCCCTGAAACACAAGTTCAAAACAAGCTGTATAAACACGCTGCATGAAAAATGTATTGCACATTCACATGGATGGCTAACAAACATGTGGCTTGGGCACGGTGACCTTGTTGTTAAATGGTCACAGTTTAGATTTCCATCAGCAGCCACATGTCTGGTAATGCGGCCACTGATTAAGCCTTAACTAAACCGAGTGCCCCGGAGCGAGACGACCAAACCTCTAATCGCTCACTCACAGTATGAGTCACACAGCACGACAGCATCAACTATATGACTTATATGGCACATATAAACAGACAAAGTGTAGAAATAAACAAGACATGTATGATCTAAACATCATGTTTATCCACACTGCAAACACAGATGTCACTGTAATGGCTCACACATTCATTCTACTTCAGAAACAGTTCTTCAAAACCTGGAACCAAAAAGATTCAGCAGTTTTTAAACAACAGTAAAACTTTGGAAGTATTTCAGTCATGAAGCATTACAACACTATTTTATTCTATTTCTCATTAGTTCTGAAAGACTGGCCTAAGTCTGAGCTCAGCTGACTAGCTTAGCTTAGCTTTAATCTGAAAAACAGCATGTGTTAGCAAATTATCTTTTCTGTTTCTGGCTGGGGTACTGGCCCTCGGGCTGATCATCGCGCATCCATGTTGGGCATTCTGCTACAAAGCAGCAGTTGCACTTAGTGTGCACGACCACACCATGTATAAACAATACGCCTTCACTGACAACCTGCAATCTGCATTTGCTTGCCCACTTTTTATGCAGTATTAACCCAAACATATTTTACTGGCTCTTATTTATTTACCAATCTCTAGCTCATGACTTGGTATCCCTGCATTCAGCGTGCAGTAGAACCACTGGCAATACAAGTGAATGGGAGTAAATGGGTAGCAAGCTAAGAGGCTAATGGCACATCTTAAACAGCTTTTCCTCCTTATTCTATCCTAAATTTGCCTTTAAAGGAAACTATGGTTTGCCACTTAGCAAATAAATCTAGTGGGTCACTTGTTAATTGAAATTTAGATTCGATCGCAATATGGTCTACTGAAATTCCGTATTTGCAAAAGGTGCAATAGCTCTTTAATCCTGAGTGCTTGTCAAAATACCAGCTTAGTACATTTTTGCAGCAATGGAAGAAGGGATGTTATGCTCAAAATTGTTCAACCCTATTTAAATCTAGCTAATATTAATTTTGGTTAGTGTAGAAAAAAATGCAATAACATTATTTTCATAAATCATTCAGCCCTTAATCCTACCCTTTACAGTTTTACTCTAGTTCACAAAAACTCAAAAACATTCAACACCAGTTCTTATCGATAAAAAGTCCTTATATTTTAGTCCTTACTTAGTCAAGACTAGTAACATTCCCTGATGCCATTTCCCTATTTGGCGAACATTGCATTTACATTACATTTTCAACAGACTAGTCTGACGTGAAGAAAATACTTAAAAAACAGTCAAATTCATCACAGTGTCACTGTGCCAGTGGGTACATTATCAGAGACTGGTGTGCTGAGTAGAATGTGGCTAAAGTTAGCAGCTAGCTCTGCCATTTCTGTTTGCAGATTTATATCATGCCAATTGGGTATCAACCACTTCATATAAGTGGTTATACATGACTATAACCCTCAACAGCTTACGTATGACTATTTCCATTTATAATTCAAAATACTGCCATAATGTCTCATGTTTACATCCACCATAGATCCGGGGGAAATCTGCGGCAGGAAAGCAGCGGACAACGGCTAATTTGATATTAAATTGAACCATTTAGCTGACTAACACCGGGCATTTATCTTCTTTGAACTTCAGTCAGCCAAATTGTTAAATGGGTAAAAATGCTACACTTATAACTGTGCACCGTCAATACTTAAACTCATTTAAAATATACTCATAAAAATACTGATACCCTTAAATGTATAGTGAAGAAATAGCATGCATTTTAAACACCCAACATTTGGAAAAAAAAAAAAAAAAAGGTAGTTGACAACTATTTAAAGTCATAGTTTTAGCCAATGAAATTAACAGTGATGGTAATGATGGGAGGCAGGTTTCCATCTGTTTAGTTTTTATTGTTGATTAACAAAAAAATTAAACTTAGTAGGGTTTTTAGGGAGCCCAAGACTAACTCTTATGAGTGAGCTGAGCCAAATAATCTGGACCTCTCAAAGAGATGGACTTCCACCGGTATTAGTGCTTACTAACAGACCACTGTCTGTCAGCTGATAGGGCAATGTTCAGTGCACGCAAGTACATGTGAGTGTCTATACTAACAGAACCGTCTGGATGACGGCATCCCACACTGCCTTAGTAAGCTGTCTGAGCTATTGGATATCAAAGTACACAATGATGTGAATCCACCCCTGACATAAAGGATTACCACTTGGTATCTGAGTTCCACATACAGATGTTAATTTGTGTTAATGCGAGGTATAACTGGAGCCTCGGTTTCTTATCTCTGTGCTATGCTAAACTAATTGGGAGCAGATGGTAACCTCTTGGAGAAATTTAGGCAAAGAGTAAAAGAAAACTAAAAAATAAAATATGCTGGGCTGCTCCATCAATGATTTTACCGCTTTTATTAATTTATAAAGAATAAAACAAGATGGTTAAACTTGGCTCTGTGGTTGAAGGCTTGAAACTCATGCTAAAGTGCTAGCTTCTGCTAAACATGAAACAGCTGAAATGCAAAATCTTATCACGTGCACTCCCACCCCCTCAGACCCTCTCTGTCTGGACAGGCTTGTGTCAAAACGCTGTCACGTGTGTCTGTGTGCATCAGTCCCTCTACATTAGTACTCCACGGGGCCTCTGGCGAATCCTTTCTGGGTCAGACATACCACTCACATAAATGTGGGCATCATACACTGGCACGCTATGCCATAGACGACAGACAGACAGGCAGGCGCACGCATGCAGCCGTACACATGTGTATCAAAAATTCGCAGAGACATGCAAATGTCATGCTGGCGATACTAAAACACTCACAGCCTGACAGCGTTAATTGGCTCATTGATTTTTGTAATGTCAAAGGTCAGACATCGGTGAGTGTTTGTCTGTCTGGACATCTGTGAGTTTGTACTCTCCGCCCCAGTTTTCTCCTAAAAAAACAAACACAAATAACAATGCAGCAAAAAAGGATGAGCAGGAGTGTGACGCCCTGAGATATTAGCTCTGGAGAAGTGAAACCACTGGTTATAATGATATCACTTAATAAAGTATTCAGTTTCAGCCGTGCAGTGAGTGGTCACTCACTGCAAGCAAATTTGCAAGACTGACACGAATTCTGCCAGGAAGAGGATATTATTAGAAGATGCTGAGTCACTTTCCAAAAGCTTACACACTGATACAAATACTGATCACATCCACTCTACTTTCAGTCTGTGTTTCCACTCAGTCATAGAGGAACTCTGCGTTTCTGTAAGAGGAAATGAGACAAATTCACGGAGCGGAACGTGCACAAACACATCAGCTACTCTGGAGCAGGGCTGGGCCATCTATCAAGCTGTCGGGGTGCGTCAATATTTCTTAAATGAGATAAAGGGTGAGACAGTTTTATCTCTATCAGAGTGGTTTATGCTGAATTTAAATTATATTTTTGTCAACTTTACATAGCCACTGGTGAGTGCAATGCTTAATACTAAGCCCAATACTCTGTAATAAGATTGTTTACAGCAAGAACCACTAACAGTATTATTCTTACTGACCACAGTATTATCTATATGAAACATTTATGTTCTTCATATTATCTGTTTGATTTAATTTAGGAATATAGGGGTCCTACACACCTTTTTTTGTTTTTATAACCCATAATTGCAGAGAAACTAATGCACTGTGCTGCACAATTGATTTCATCACAATTGTGATGTCAGGTTGTGTGATTACATAACCACATAAACTGCTGCAAGTATTTTAGTATCAGTAGTACTTTAAAGGTTTACAAAAATGCCTGCAGAAAGGCCTTTCATTTTACAATAGTGCCAATAGTGTTCTTTATAGTAGTGCCTTTATTTTACAAAAAAGCTAAAACTTTTATTATGAAAGCAGCACTTTGAAACTTCAGGTTTTGTTTTTATGCTACCTAATACCTGCATGTTTTAAGCTGAGAAAAATAAATATTTGAAACTATCTCTGCATTTTTCTTGATTACCATGAGACTCATGCCATTTGAGCATTATATTTTAATTTCAAATGCAATATTGTCCAGACCAGAATTACCAAATCACAACCACAAACAGTAATATACTTATGGATCACAAATTAAGTCAAAAGAGAATAACCATTAAATTTGCATGGTTTAATTTAGGAATCCAGAAGTCCAAGACACCCAATATTGAGAAACATCTATAATCATAAATAGACAAACTTCTGCGCACTGTTTGAATTTTATAAATACATCAGCAACTTTTGTAAAAGTGGATGGAACAAGAAAACTGAGGTTCACTCTGCTCTAGTTCCACTATGCAGCTATTCACACAGTGAGGTTTCCCTTCTGGTTAAAATATGGCTGGTGATCATGAAGTTTCTGTACTTTTTGACACCATTAATTATTTAAATCAGTGGTTCTCAAGTGGGATGCAAAGCTCTTTCCAGTGAGTCACACTTGAGAGTCTGGAAAAAAGTCATCTATGATCTACGTGATCACTAAGCAGATACACATCTATCCTTTTTTAAAATATTTTTTCATTCAGGAGCATTTTATCTAAACATGGACAACAGTTTGATATGATATTATGCAGACAGAACATAGCTAGAAACCCCATATGAATAAATGCATTAATGAAAATGTGTACTGCATACAATAACATTAGTTCAAAAGTAATGAATCCATGGTAGCATGAATCTGAGGATGAGGGTGCAAAAAGCTTTAAGCTATAAAAGAGGAGGCTGGGGTGGGGGAGGTTAAGTTCTGCCAGCAGCAGTGGGATGCATCAGCATTAATGCAAGCAGGGGTTAGTGAGACCTGCGTCATATCTAAATGACCGCTGTGTTGAAAGAAAGAACTGTGATTGGCTGTGGGAGATGGAAGTCGATAACTAGAATCAGCCGGTCGTCAACAGCTGGGCGTAGGACTACTGCATCCTGCATGAACTAACGCTAGACTTCATTTTCCTGTGGTAACAAGTAGGTGTCAGGCATTTTCTCAAGATTTCCTCAGTTTTATCTCTTTTAACTTGGGATAACAGAGCTGGTTTACCCAACATAATAAAAAAACATGCATGTCGCGGTTTCTCACAAGGAGGCGACGGTGGCTCCTGATGCCCGACCAGTTGAGAAACCACCGATGTAAATTACAATACAGATTTGATCATTTGGAAACACATAGTATTTGGAAGTATATAAATACCAACAACCTCAAAACAGGGAAAATGATGAAAATGTTTCTGTACAATTTGAAAAGTTTGTAAGAATGTGGATGTTATACTGGTCATCTGGGATGTCAAAGAGGTTTCAGTATGGTTTAATTTCCATAACCATAACACCTGATAACCAGGCAGATAAGTCACATTTTTAATGTCAACTGTGACTCCTTCTTAAACAAAGGTAACTTTCCTTTCATATATTAGTGGGAGAGAAAAGAATCTGAGTTTTGAAACTGGCCATAAAACTGTAAAAAAAAGGGAAGATATCAAAACAGGTTTCACAAGCTGCTGTGAGTTTCAGGAGGATGTGAAAAGCAAGAAACTGTAAGAGAGAACAAATTAACTGTGAAGTCAGTACATCCCATAATTCACCTCTGGTCAGCCGCTTTTTATCCGCTTACTGTGCTTCCTGACTCTGCTCTGTCATCGCCTGTTCTGTTCCTGTTTCACTCTTCTTTCTGTCTTGTCTCTGAACTTTGCGTCTGAAAAGGAAAGTACTCTGGATGCACCTGCATGACCGCCTCTCTCTCTGCCTCTCAGTGACTGTTTGGGTCTGTCAGCACAGAACACTTTCTGCCTGCAACATTGTGTTATGATGACAGAAGCTTCTGACTTAAGGGCTACGATGCCAACAACAACATGTTTTCAGGGTTTATTATGAGGACACAGAGTGAACTGGGTTGTATTTAGAAACAGACTGCCACCCTCACTGATCAGCTCATGCTCACTCACAGTCAGCAGGTTTACATTCAGGAAGAAGAAGTCGATTTGTGGTCTTAGTCCAACTAAAACTGGACTTTAAAAATACAGGTTAGTCCGACTGGAATCATACTAAACCTAATCTCTCAAAGTCAAAATAACACATCAGATAACACAGATGGATATCCATTTGTCCTTGCATGTAGACACCTCAACCAGACCTAAACTGGACCAAGTGTTCTCTGCTCAGGCGCCACAGTTTAAAAAGTACAGCATAAATACAAAGTAAATCAGAGTCGTGTTGTCGTCCGCCAAAAACAAAGCATGTGTACGAAATTCAAATAGCTGTACAACATGGCTATGGTTTAACTGTTCAACATACAACAGGTTAGCTACCTTGTTAGTAGAGATGACAGAGGAATGCACTGATGCATCAGTTCACATGGACATGGACTGATATCAGCCCTGCTGGCCAACATCAGCCATCAGCAAATAAGCAGCAGGCGGAAGAAGTCGCTTCAAACCAGCCCATCTATTTTCACTGTCAAACACAAGAGAAAATGTCGGCATGGTGGTAGTGTTAGTGATTATCTGAGGTGGTGCATCTCAACCCGAAGTCCTGGACCCTCTCTGCTACCAGCAAAGTTTGTGCAGTTCTAAAAATAAAATTCCACCGGTTAAATTCAGTGCACAGAGATTTTGTGCTTTGGGCAAAGAGGCTAATCAGAAATTTGGAAACCAACATGAGGTACGCCTACTTTGGCTGGCCATCACTTTCAAGACCACACTTGAAATGCCAGGCTGCTTGTCTCTAAAACATAAACTGCATACTTAAACTGCAAATTGACAGAACAGATTTGAGGCAGTGTGTTTTAGTTCTATTGGAAAAATAACTCTGAATTGAGAATCAACCTCTGTTTGTATGCCAACGGCTAAGGATGACAGCCTTGCTGAAAAAAACCTCGCTCTTTTTTTGTACTGGGCAGCTCCCAGTAAAGGTCTTCATCTGTGCTTAAAGCAGGGTGTTATTGGAAAAATAAGAAAGCACGTTCAGCAAAACCTTTCCTTGGATAAATAAAGGTTAAGAAAACTCAGAGCTCTGTCAAAATGGCCGTTAATCCCTTACACACTGCCTTTGGCACACACACCTTCCAATTTTCTCACGGCTGCACCAGCAAGGACCCGCATACCAGCATCAGTCATGCTATTGGTAACGTCACAGGATAGAAAAAAGAAAATAACATTAGCCCTCACTCTAACACACACCCACATACACAAACACGCACCCACGGCCATGCACAGATTCTTCTGACAGATGAACACACGCACAGACTTCATCTAGTCACGCCTTGATAAGTCAGTCAGTCAACCAAATCTGCTGACGAAGGCCTCCTCTCTCTCTCTCTCCTCTCTCTGTCTCTCTTACACAAACACGTCAGTGTCATGGGTTGGTAATATTTCCTGTTAAAACCATCCTGTAATCTAAACAGGTCCATACACCAGGGCTAGGGAATATGAACTTAAAGTCATTTTTCAGCTTGTACAGTTTGTGGTCCAAAGTGGTCCGGTATGGTTCAGCACAGTTTGAAAAGGTGTACCCCTGGTGTTCCCAGTGTGTCATCAGTTTTGACGGGAGATCTGTCTCTTTTAAGCGATCCAGATCATCTGGTTTGGTTCAGTAGAGCTGGTTATTTAGCTCAACACTGCCTCGTCACTTTCAAAGTGGATTAAATGAAGACAAAGGATGGAGGAAAGGAAAGTGGCACCCAAACAGGAGCTAGCTAGCTCACATTTAAGAGCCATTTAGTAGAACAGGCTTGTTTGTGAACGGCACATCCTTGCTCGGTCACTTGCCCCACAAGATTCAGCTAGCTCCTTAGCTCAGTACAAGACTCCTCCTGACTCTTGTCTCCCTTCATCAGCCTAGACGGTTTGCAGAGAGACTGAGTATTTGTGATATTGATCACCTTTAGGACAGGTAATTCAGTTAAAGTCTGGGAAAAATCCCTGTTTCCTAAGGTGTAGGGATCAAACTCAACTTATGTAGACATGTTGTGATGATACTTGCCGTGTAGAAACCCATTTAGATCGGTAAAGTACTAACTTTCTGCAGAAAAACTCCCACACTTCTTTACAGTACTAAATCAAAATACTGCAAACATTTCTGCATAAGGAGTTCAACATTGTGGTTGCAGATGTGAAATTATCATTCAGCACATTTAATTGTTATATTGTTAGAAGTATCTGGTGTGAAACAATGGTACATGCTTCTGTAGAAGACAACATCTTTTTGGGAAAATCCTAGCTTATTTTCAACCTCAGCCAAAAAATACTACAATACCCACAATCCTTGGGTGTCAAAACAATGCAATTAATGCTCAACCTACAACATATTAGCACGTAATTATTAAAAATGTACACAGGGTAACAAAGATAGGTTAAAAAAGGTACATTTGTGGTTTCAAGCTTGGAAAACCATCCACAACAATGAAAAAGTATTCGCAAGGAACTGTGGGATATGTAGTTCTTTTATATTTCTAAAGAAATACGACACAGTCGTGTATCTTTGCTTATGCTACCATAATCTCCGTCTTTAAACGCCGTTGTCAAACATTGTAAAGTCATGAGTATTGAGGTAGCTGGTTTAGAGAGTAGGGGAGGGTCTTGCAGGGAAGGAGCCACACACTTGAACCCAGGTCGTCCACATACATGGGACACGACCTATCCACTTTGGCCATCTAACCCCCAAATCTCCATTATTTTAACAATCAATGGTCAAATTCAGTACAGAAACTTAACTTCTCAGTCATACTTTAAACCAGAAAAGAGAGAGGACAAACATGTTGACAACATTTGCAGAAGTGGGTAAAACTGGTAGGGAGGGAGAGATCCTGGCCATTTTTACTTATTTTCCAAATATTAACAGACATTTAGGTGATTTTTAGACAGTGTGAAGTCTGCCAGCAATTATTAATGACAAAAGACAATAAAATCCCCAATCTATGGTGCCCCAAGCATGTGTGTTTGTTTCCTGCTAACAAGATCATTTTATTCTGTGAATAATATAATATTTTGATCCCTATTTAGACTAAACATTTCTATAGCACTATATCTCTGTATCCTAAAGCTCATTTTCCCCCCCACACACAGAAACATTCTCCTGAGCGTCCTGGATTGTTCCGGCTTCTCTCCTCCTCATTCCAGCTGATCATTAAGCTCTAGTTCAGAGCGTGTTCTCCTTCCCTCACTCCTTTAAACCCCTCTTTGTACAGTTTAAAAAAGAATGGGTGACATTGAAGGAGAAATGGGTTTGGCTTTAAAAAAACACTTAGTGGCGGTTAAAAAGAACAGCTGGTGGAAAAAAGAGGAGAGGAAAGTACAAACAAGGGTGAAAGAGGATTTGGCAAAACTGAACAGGCAGCACGCACACTTTTCCACATCTTTAGCTCCTCTTTAGGCCCTAAAGAGACGGAGGAAGAACAAAAAAGAAGATAAATGAAGAGAGAAGGGGAGAAAAAGAAGAGTTAGAAGAAGAAGCAGAGATCCAGTATGTTTCAGGGCAATAAATCAGTTTTCTATGATTTATCAATACATTTAAATAACATACTGGGACAGTATCGTTAAAGTATACACATTTATGTCGACTTTAATATGAAGAGTGAAAATAAACATGTATAGCGGGCCTAATGCTCAGTAACAGATTGATCACTAACAGTGATACACTTGTTTACTTCAAGAGAACCTATCAGGATTGTTCAGGCTGGATGAGGGCTTATCATTATTTTATTATTTTATTTAAATAAGGACCATTTATGTTAGAAGTAAAAGAAATCTAATGATATTGGCAACTGTTTGATGCCATAGCAGGAAAAATGAAAGTTCTGGACATCTAATACTGAGGCATTTTTTTGTTTTTGATTATCAAAAAGTTGCATGCAAACTCCTGCACACTGTCTAAATTACAAACATAAACATAAACAAACATAAACAATAAGTTTCTGCACTTTTATACAGTAGCTATGATAAAACCAAATCATTGAAATTATGGACTGCAGAGTTGTTAATCAATCTGGATGCTTAAGACTGAGAAAAAGTCATTAGAACTTCTTAAAAAATGACTAATCTAGGTTAAAAATGACATATTTTAAAGTTTGACAGTTATGTAAATAGTTGCATTTCTTTCCAAGATAACTTGCTGCTAGCTTGAATTATTCTATCGTCACTTTTAACCTCATATTTTCATGTTTATGATCGATTTGTATATTTTAAACCAACACTTCTGTAGCTAGGGCGGGGCTTACAGATACCACATTGATCAGAGACATCCTCGAGCATGTTTGTTTACGAATGTCTGGTACCTCTCACATTTTTCATTAAACAAAGTTAAATTGTGGAAAATGTTGGATTTCCCATCAAAGAGACTGGTGGGTCCCGGGGCTAGACCAGTTGAGAATCACTGGTGCAGAGTAGGGGTGGGAGAAAAACTCGATACAGCATAGTATTGCGATATTTTGTCTGGTGATATATAGCATCACATCGTCCACCAAGTATAGATTTTTTCAAATCAATTGCTAATATGACCTGAAGTCTATAATAATGGAAAATAAAATAAATAGTTCGGACAATTGTTTGTCCAGTGAGGTCAGCAGAGGTCACTGATTAGGAGAAAGTTAGTACAACAAACATGGCAGCACCAGGGGAATGCAAGCAGGGCACGAATGAGATGGACATGACACATGAGGTTTGCAGGAAGTGCTACATGAAAATAAAAATCTGCGTAAACACGACAAACATGAGGGCAAGACTAATGCTAAATCAGCTAAATAGTTGAAAAATGCTATATCGAAATATATATGGCATGGCAATATTCACTGTATTGCAAAATGTTTTAAATTGCAGTAATATCACATTGTGACTCAAGTATCATGATAGTATTGTATTATGGGACCACTAGTGATTCCCACCCCTAGTGTAAAGCATAAACTCTCTGCTCCACAAAATATAGGTCAAAGAAATCAAATATTGCATCTTCAGGACATAGTAATGCAAGATAATCTAAATTTTGATTGCCATGCAGCACACTCTCAATTAACCACTTTTCCAAAAGTTTCCAACATATTTGTGCAACTTATATGGTGCTCACTCTGTTTTTTTTTTTACAAAAATATAACTGATTATCTTCAGTTTCTGCACCTTTTCATACCACAAAATAACTGAGATTTGATCATTTTAGAGTTAAATCTGTGTTCAAGACTATAAAAAATACTGACAGCATCAGTTTAATGAAAGACTGCCTCTGTTTTTGTTCACTTTAGACAGTATGATGTTGTCTGCCTACAATTTTTGATACCAAAAGCCTAATAATCGGTGTCTATAACTTCTATTTTTCTATCTGTGGTATCAAACAGGTTTCAGCCAGGCAGTGGTTGACAGTCATTTTCTGATTGGCCTTACTTTCATCAGATTTAAGCATTATTAAGCCCCAAAACCCCCCAGCATACCTATAAATGTATACTGGTATAGACTGAAGCCTCTCTCACACAGATGGCAGGAGGTAAAAGGGCGGAGTGTGGCTCTCATCGTCATAAAGGTGAGGCCAGTGGAGAGATATGACCTGACATATTTCCTTGTGTTACTCTGTGATGTCTGGTGTAGATTGTTAGACCTATATTTATCTGGAGCTCACAGATTCACCGTGCTTTGTGAGCAGTGAGAAGCAGGATGTATTGTTCTAATTTAGCTTTGCCAACCCCCCCCCCATCATTACGCTGTCAGTGCCACGGGCTGCACCTTACAATCACTGCAGTATGGCTGGATTACCACCAGAATCTTGCTTAAGTTTATAATTCTGTGATTGTGACAACCTAGCGTTGTGGCGATACAGAAAAAATATCCAGATATATATGTATTATGTAACTACATTTGGCACAAAATACATGAACACCTGATTTTTGGAGCATATTTCCCAGCCCTAGATCAGACGAGGAAGTGATAGAACAGAAAAAGGAGGATGAAGTAGAAGGAAAAACCGACAGAGGCAGACTCTGAGTAATATTAGACTGTGCGACCCAGACCTCGCCCCACTGATTCATGGGCCGTCTGACACGTTAGAGTCACACAAACACACACGCACCGTCCGTTCAGTCTGATTATCTTGACACCGCCTCTTTTTACACACACAATCACCACACGCAAACACGCTCTCACAGACACAACGAACATTGATTTTCTTTGATTCCCGACACAATGAGGTAGCATGGAGTTCCCCTCCCACCCCCCACGATATAAACACACACACACACACAAACGCTCACACACCTTGGTGTCAGGTCGCTCTGCCCTTGGTGCTCCGTGACTCTTCATGTCAGTTAATGACGAGCAGGGCTTTTATCACCTGGCCCACAAAAGACTCTCTCTCTCTCCATCACTTGCCCATGCCCATGACATGTTTCATAGGGTTTTTATCATTATTATTAGTTTCAGTGTTGGGTGCATTTGTTTGTCTTGGTATGGTACACAAATCAGAGAAAGAGCTCCAGCTACATCTTTATAAAAAATGCATGTTTATTATTCTGCTGTTGCTTTTGACTCATTTTGAGCTACTGATTCCCCCAAGTGCTGACTGCCAGGGGCCTGATTGGTAATCTCAGTGCAGAGAGATATTGAGACGAGATTCTGCAACCAGTGACTATCCCATATCTCTACAGTCTGGGGCCGAACTCTGTCCTCTAAGATGAGAATGCTGGCCCGGGGTTTTTTAAAGACTACCTCCAGATTTTAGGAGTGTAGAGGAGGAATGGCCTGCCAGCACTCCTGACCTCAACCCCATTGAACTCTTGTGAGAACAGCTTGGGTGTGCTGTTCCTAGAGTGACCAGCACAACCATACTGGTTGACTTGTTACAAATGCTGGTTGAAGAATGGGATGCCATCCCACAGCAGTGTGTGACCAGGCTGGTGACCAGCATGAGGAGGAGGAGCCAGGCTGTAGTGGCTGTGTATGGTTCTTCCCCACGTTACTGAGGCTCCTGCTTGTTAAATGAACAAACTGTTGAAATGCCAATATCTCTTGTTTCCTCAGACTTCAATTATACAATCCAACCAAACAACAGCCAGTGGTAGAATCAGCTGTCATGGGTGCAACCCACATACTCAGCTCTGCTGCTCATCCCGCAAATGCATGTTCCTGACAAATGTGGCACTGTTTAAAAAGGGAAATAGGCTGTCCAACAGTGTAAGATTTATTGCCATCAAGGAAATATATCCACCATAGACAAAAATCCTTTGTTTTTGTGCTAGGTTTTTGTGTTGGAGAAAAGAGCATTCCAGCGTGGCAGCAGTCATTGAGAACTACAGTAGCAGGGTGGCTGTGCTACCACTGAGAGATAACATTTGATGGGGATTGTTGGCCTCAACTGATTTAACAAAATGTTAATTACTTTAATCATAACCTTGCAAAGCAGATGGATTCGCCCTTTTCTGTGTTAGTCACTGGACAATCCATCTTGCAAAGCTCCCATCTAAACCGTTTAGGCCTGGTTAGAAAGTGACAGGACCAATCAGCATGAAATGGCTGTACTTTCAGGCACAGCAGAGTCGTGACGTAAGCGAGCATCATCATAACTTTTTGAGTTATGTTGCTGACAAACCAACAAACTAACAAACCCTGCCGATCACATGACCTCCTTGGCAGAGGTAATAACAACATAAGCAGGCAGCAACAAGTGGCCGGAGCAATTATGGCGGAAGAAATCGGCGCCGATGCTGATAAAGCACCAGTTTTATCGGAGCTTGATGACATTTATTAGTTAAAAGAAGAACAAAGAACAGCAGTGAGTTGTTTTCTTTTCAAAAACTCCAAAAGTCGTGTACTGACATGTCTACAGTCGCCATGGTTCATGTTATGCAGCTCTCAATAGAGTTTATTCCTCGTTAGCGGCTATGACATCACGTGTTTTGTTGCTCTGATTGGCCCGTAAAGATGTGACAGACAGAACATTGATCCAATCACACTCTGAGTTTTTATAAAGGCTCTGTCCTTTCCCAAACACCGTCTATGGAAGGTTTACCATATAGCATGTTATAGGGTGCTAAAGTAGAGAGTCCTAAGACCGGGAAATGGATCAGCATTTTTGCAAAACCAGTCCAGATAAGTGAATCCCAGGCTACCTTTGTATGCCATGTAATCTATCAGATATCAACTTGTCTTCAGTAAGCTTTGAGATGCATTCACACCAGCAATTTCAACATTTTGGAACCAGGATAGCAAAAACGCTGATCCATTTCCTGGTTTTAGGACTCTCTACTGTAACAATCTATAACCATGAGACAAGCACAATAAAAATACCAAGCCTATGCAGATAAAACGTGATTTTACAGCTAATGGGTTCATTTATCTGAATGTAGTGTTAATATGTGTTTCCTGTAGATTACTAACAAATGTACAGGAGAAGATTATCACAGTCTAACTTTTAGAAGCGATGACTGTGACATTCCTCCTCACTGCTGAGTTCATGACTAAGGCGGATTAGCCAGACTTCCATTCCTGCTTATCATATGGATGGGATTAACCTGCACTATGGATCATACACACATGGGAACGGCTCAGCACGAAACACACACTCACGTACAAACGGCCCAATAGGCTGTACAGGATATAATCAGATACAGACTCACTAGAAACACATCCACTCCCTTTCCTCTAAACACTCAAGGAGCAGAGGGTATAATAGGCCTGTTACCATACCGACAGTAGGGCTTGTTAAGTCATCAGCTGCTCTTTAGATGGTTAATGATGTTATCATTTGGCTGTGGTTGCTACGGTTATACCTTCACCCTGTGAGTGTGGTGGAGGAGTTTTGCACATGAAAAGACCGCCTGGACTGCATCTCCACACACAGATATCAAAAGGCTTTCTCACAAACACACAGAGGGACAAAGCTTCCAGTGAATGACCGAAACAAGTGCTGTAAAATCAGAACAGTGTGACAGACGCTAGTGTTCGTCTATCCTCACCTGATCACCTGCTCAGCCTTTACAGACCTACAGAGAATACTGAATGTACCCGGCATCAACATGCCACCGACACAAACACCCACCAGGGAAAGGACAACCACCTGTTTCAGGTTAAGCCCAGGGCGTGAAAGAACACTTCTGTAGAAAAACATTGAATACACTAAAAACCAGGAACTCATTGTTTGCTAGCAGCAGAACTGCAGTTATTCATGTAAGAAGTCATGACTTTCCGGAATTAAAATACATGGCGCCATGTTACATATTTCCTGTTTCCTGTTTATTTCTCTAAACTGTGAAGTTTTTTTTAAGGTTAAGAAAGGAAAAATACTCAAATGTGTATCCTTCAAAGTTAAGAAATTTGGGTAACTCAGAGAAAGTAGGTTTGTGATGTGCGTTTCAATAAAAAAAAAAGTCACTGGAAATTACTGGAAGGAAAGTTTCCAGATGGTAGAGTGGGCTGTGTGTCGGTGTTTGGGTCAATCCCTTTTCTACTTTAGCCCTTATCTTAGCCCCTCCCCTTGGTTTTTCATTCACATCAGGTGAAAGGGTGCCCCAGTTCTCTTTTGAATCGAGGGCCAGAGGCTACAAAGCCCTTGAAACAAAGATTTTTCAGGACCACACTTGAAACCAAGGGGTATGATGAATTTCCCACCATGCACTGCATTTACTTGGGAAACGGCACAGCGGACTACAAAGGAGGCACATAAATGTAAATACTTTCAGCATTCATAAATGGTTGTAGAAAAAACAGTTGTGTTTTTCATATATTCAATCTTTAGCTACTAGGGATGGGAGTTTATTGTATTGTCGGTACGTACACGTGTAAATGAGGGCGATTAACTGGATAAATTAATGGAGAAGATCAACACGGAGATCCGTAGTATGAACAAAATAGTCAAAACTTGGTCACCTCTGATGACGCAGCTGTTTATCAGCAATGTGTGATGATGAGCAGCAATCGAGTGGCGTCTCTAGCACCAGGGAAGGTTTTCACCCCCACCACTCTGTTTCAAGGGGCAGGGGTCGACAAAGGGGAAGGGTTAAGGGATGGAAATGGGATTGGCCCTTAGACTAATGGAGACTGCCAGTAACACAGTGGTAATGTTAGCAGCTATTGTGAATTTTGTTTTAATCTTTTGAATTAGATTTGTCTAACTTTAAGTCACAATCAGTCATTTTTATCCTTTACAGTTTCAGTTGATTAAAGCTCCTTATATTTTTGTCTTTACTTTCAGTCAGGACATTTAAGCTTCTATCTACTTTATCTAAAAGCCATGTTGTAAAATAAAAAAATGTAAAAACTGATATTAAAGCACTATGCTGTGTTGAGCCCTCTTCTTCTATGTTTTTTCCAAGTAGCGCCACCTGCAGTTCGACCAGCTGCTACTAATACCATAATGGTACTGGACAGAAACACATCAAGTCCCATTGAATGGAAACCCCATGATAGAAGACCATGATAAAGACATGCTGGCTTTGCCGTTAACATTAGCATGGAACATTTACGGGCTCATAATGCCTGATATGGTTTAATCATGTGAAAATCAGTTTGAGTTCAGTTGTTGTTTCTTCAAACAAAGTCTGACAGAGTCAGGAGCTTCATATCAGGGGAAATGTCTCCATCTAAATTAAACCAGAATCCTGTGTTCTGATCAAACATCATCAAATACTAGTCTTTTTTTCAGTTTACAGTGTTTAACATGCATCATGAAGTAAATAACAGCGATCAGTACATAAAACAGTCATGAATTTATGTAAATACACATATCTATGAGATGTACCGGTTCAGTGTTGTGGCATCTCCAGTTTCTACTGGAGTTTCAGGCGAGTGAGCCAGATGGTCCTGTCTGGCTGTATGAGAGTGCAGCACACTCAAAAAGGCCTCTGAAGAATTTGGGTTGACACCACCAGGTGCATATCCTGTTTATGCAGCAATATGCACTTTGAATAGAGTTTCAGTTGAAAACATGAGTCAACAAGTCAAACACACGGACGCATACAAATCTTTGGGTACACACGCAAACCTGAGAGCGAGTGAATGTGTACCGTCCACACGGACATAAACAAAGACAAACAAGCACGGCCGCTCAAAGGGCATACAGAGACCTGCTGGTGTGATGGGGGGTGTGGACGGGGTTGATAGCTGGAGGGTATAAAGGTATGATGTCGTGTCACTGACTGTGTTTACACAGAATGCACTTTAACCCCATTCTGACTACTAAATCACAGACATAGTTTTCAAATTAAATCAGCATGAGCTCCGACTGAGCACAAACATTAAAACGGTACATTTCTGTAGGTGCAAACCTCTTCACACACTGGTAAGTGCTTGTTTGCTGATTTTGGAGCGAGTTCATGCTTCAACTGCCCAAACACAGCTGCTTTTAACCTATGACTAATGTTAGTTAAAACTGTGTGTTAATCAGTAAACAGAGAACTCAACAACAGCTCTTTCTCTGTCAGTAAATTAGACTTTATCTGCTAACTCTAAAGCACCAATCAACCACATTTAAGTGCTGGACTTTAAAGCCCTGTTTCAATGTAAAATTCACTCATGAATCCTCAATGATTTACCAACAAATACTTGATTGCATTGCTGCAAAATGAATCTGATTGCAATCACAACATCAGGCTGTGCAACTGCATAAAGGCATACAAGGCTGCAATTGTTTTTGCATTCAGTAGTACATAAAAGGTTTATTTAAAAAAAGCCTGCAGAAAGGCTTTTACATTTACAAGAGTGCCACTATTGCACTTTAGTGAAGTACTTTAATTTTCAAAAAAGCACAAAACTTAGTTGTTGGAAAATATTAGCTTATCTTGAAAGCAGTACTTCTACTTAATAATTGTATGTTTTTAAGTTTAGACTTCTAAATTCTCTACATCTCTACACCAAGCAAGTGGACTCACAATACTATTTATGGATTATATCGTAATTGCTAGGGCTGGGCAGTTACTCAAAAATTAGATTAGATTGCAATATGGCCTGCTGCTATTTTCAAATCACACAAGTTGTGATATTTCTTTAACCTGAAATTTGAGTCAAAATACCGGTTTAAAACTTTATCTGTTGCAGCAGACGCCTTGCATTACATATTATGCATTCAAAGACCCATTTTTTAGAATAGTCTACAAAAAATCCTACTTTCTTCATTTCTGTGATAAAATATGAGGATGAAATAAAAATCATCATTCCCTTCAATACAATAATTCATATCCAATTTGCAATACAAGTCAAAATCATCCCAATTGCATACTTTTTCAACCTTGTTCAGCTCTAGTTTTATCTAATACTGTGCTGGTTATAATATAGAATGGGTTTTTACTTGTGTTTGTTGTAAAATACATAAGACTGGAACTTAAGGAATAATCACATATTAAATTGCAATATTGGGGAAAAACATTACAATTAGATTATTTTCCAAAATCGTTCAACCCTAGTAAGTGCAATTGCAAATTGCAATATTATCCTGACTAATTGCAATTGCACATAATAATCAAATCATGCAGTACTATGCTGATTGATTACTAATGTGGTAACTTTGACTCAGTATCTTCATATTTGGGCTTCATTTGACTATTGATCAGTTAAGATAATGTGCTTTAAAAGCTTTTCTGTATCACAGTCGAAAAAAGTTAATCTAAAAAAATATGAAGCACATTTAATCATACGTAGAAAAAAATGTCTTGCACAACAGACACCAACCAGCCTGCTGGCAAAAGCCTTGCAGCAACGTCCTGAAGTCATATCGGGTATGGGTAAAGAAACGGCCCCATGTCTGTTTGGAAAAAGGTTAAAGAGTCAGAGCAGACTCTCTCATTGTGTGCGAGTGCTCGTGTGTGACAGAACGGTTTCACAGGAAGCGGTGCATTCTCCTTTATGTCACCCCACTGGGGCTTGCCAAGTGCTTGCATGTGTTCGTATCTATGTGGGTGTGTGAGAGAGTGAAAGAGAGGTTTATCTCTGTCTGCTAAAAGGCGTGCGTGTGAGCACTGCAAGCCACTGAGCTCCTCTGTACAGCCGGTTCGTGTGAGCCTCTGCGTGCCAAGCTGTGAGAGTGCGTGTGTGTACACAGTGGCGTGCGTGTCTATGACTGAGGGAGGGAGGGAAGCTGCCAAGTGCGTCTGTGTCAGTGACCGCATAAGGCAACCGAGGGTCATGGAAGTTCACAGCTTGCTGCCATGAGTGCTGTAAAAGTCTGGTGTGTACGCAGCTCCAGCCAATCGCAGGCTGAGTTTGGGAGCAGGGAATACAGGAAACAGATAACTAGTATTGGAGCTGGGAAATAGCGTGTCATGTCTACACAACAATAGCTGATTTAATTTGATTAACTATGAGACACACGAAGACCAAATTCTAGAGATAAATAGACTGGTATGCACAATCACACATGCACCAATAAGCTGCTTTTACTGGTTTAACATCTGTTAAAAGAGGAAAAAAAACTCCCACACAGGCGCTCTCTTTTGGCTACAGTCCATAAGACACAGAGAACAGCTGTAGAGTCAAACTTTCAGTTTGTCTCTGCTGGTGAAACCAAAGAGGAAGCTCTCACTACCAGGTTTCCAACACACTGAACCAGAAGTGCTTATCGTTCACGAGCAGCCTATCGGATCACACGCTATTGTTGCTATGTCACTAGTGTCAAATATTTGTTAATTCACACAGTAACAAAGCATCTTGCTGTTTACCAAACAGCAGATGGGGAAGAGTAATGTACTCAGGTAAAAGTGCAGCTACTTTGGTCCAAATTTACTTAGGTAGCAGTAAAAATACAGGCCTGTAAAGTAATTTATTTCATTTTACATTTACTTAAAGTACTGAGAAGTTACTAAGGAGTTTACAGGAAAATATGACCTTTTCTTATCAGCAATATCAACATGAGGTGGTTCAGGTAAAGTCACACCTTAATAATAAACTGAAACAGTTGTTTATGGATGTGAAGTGGACTCCTTAGACCATCGCGTGCAATCAAAGCCAAACTACTGGCTAGATTCAAGTCATTCACAGGAGGCTAGAATCTCCTCGTTTTGACTTTAATTTGCGGTTTTCTCACTTGGTAGTTGATGTATTCTTAACATAATTTCAGAGCATGCCGCTCCTTTCCACCTCTACCATACAGCTGCCTCCTTAGTACAAAAAACCCCTGACAGTATGGAGACTAATGTAGACGCTAGGAACGGGTGATCAGCATGATAGTGCGAACGGCAGATTTTAGCTTCTGTGCTGGCAGTTCTGAAAATTTCTGCCCATATTTACAACCGATATGTTTCACTGATGGGCACTTAATCAGCTTGAAATTTCAATTACAGTTGTATGCGACCGCAATTATGCAATATGTCATGCTACGCTTGTTCTGTTAAAAGGTGTCCATGGGAGTTGAGGGTGTTTTTGTTGAAGAAATGCATGGGGTGCACAATCAATGAGTGGTCACTGTGATCTCAAAATCATCAAAGGCAACCAGGACTTAAATTTCTTCAGTAATCGCACAGCTCTCATATATTGGTTATAAATATCGGCTGTAAATATTGGTCCTATAAAAAAGTAAGTTCGTGGCATTTTAGGCTGGACCAACAGACCTACGTCAGCTAAATTTTTCTTTTACTCCTGTTCATCCTCATTACTCTTCCTCTTAAAGTATGCTTTCTGGACTGAAATTAGGTAATTTGCTTTTTCTTACACTTTAAATTGTGTGCTTTAAAAGCTAAGGCTCTAGGTCTACATCTAAATATTGGTATTGTTAAATTTAATTTGTAAACATCTGCAAAAATGCACTACTGTGCATCCCTAGTGGACTATGCACTTTTTCCCCAACTCAATCACAGTGAACTTCTTTCTAAATCAGAATGTTAGTAATATTCTGACTAATGTTGTTGTCGGCAGTTATCTGATGTTCTTCCACAAGTGCATGAATTAGAGTTTCACTTCCTCTTTCCAGCTGATTGAATGGAAACAGAAGTGATTCCCTGCTGAAGGTGCACATCCTCTGAAATGCTACTCTACAGTAGCATCCTATGCATCTTTAGGCTATAAACTGAACAGAACGGGACAATGCAGCATGCAGGGGGCTTTAAAGCACCATTATGGAGTACTTACTGGTACTTGAGCCTGACTTGCTCATTGTCCGGGTTGCAGTACAGTCTCTCCAGCTGTTCCTGGGAGTCATCAGCTATGCTCTGCCATGTCTGGCTGCTGCTCCTGCGGATCTGCCAGTGGTAGGGCAGGACAGTGTGGTGGTGGGCACAGTCGTTGCCGTAAACACATTGTCCTTGGAGGAAATCCACACAAATGTCCACTGAGTCTGACTGGTGCGTGTGATACTGGAGCTGGGTGAGCAGCTCAAAAACCAGGTCCAGGGAGGCCTCTTCACTTTTATCCTGAAATAGCACTCGTTTGTCCGGCTGCAGCAGGAGGGGTTGGGGGTCCTGGAGACTGGAACAGTCTTTTACTGGAAGGTTTTTAACCGAAGAGGTTAACAGGTCATTGCTTTTTAAGCCCCCCTCCTGGTGCAGGGCCTGGGGTGAAGCAGTGGAAGGTAAATCCCTGGCTGGAGGAGGTATTGTCACTGTGCTCCCAGCTGCCCTGAGGCCAGGTTTCTGCTGAAAGCAGCGGCTGTCGGGGGTCGGATCAGAGATCTTGGCTCGCTCCCCTCGCCTCTCGGTCTCCTCAAGCTCCGCAGTAGTATCGGCTATTTCCACATCACCGTCCCGAGCCATCAAACCCGTTACTCCAGCTGCAGCTGTGGCGTCGTCGGGAGCTGCTGGGTCCTTGAGACACACCTGGCCTATACAGTTCTGTTTCACCACAGCCGCTGCGCAAAGGTTGCTGGGAGTCCGGCCCGGCTGGTTCCGGGGAACAAACACCCCGTCCCCGGAGACCAGCGTGTCCGTGCTGAGCAGGGTACTCAGGATGGGATCCTCCAGCGCCCGGTGGAGACATTTAGCATCCAGTTTCCTCTGCTTCTTTTTAAAATAGGGCTTCACCAGAGGGATTTTGTCTGGGAGCCCCACTATCTGCTGCTCCGTAAAGTCTTCCCCTTCGTCCATGTTTAAACTCACATCCAGGGAGATCCCAGTCGGCACGTCTGCAGTTTTCTGGAGAATGTGCAAAGTTTTATCCATGATCGCCCTCCTAAAACCAGAGAGTCCTGAGAGAGAGACAGAAAGAGAGAGGGGGTGGTCATCAAAGTTAACACCTATGATCCTATAATCCTAGTTTCCAGGTGAAGTCATCCTGATGATTAATGAACAGACCCGGAGAGGAGAACTGAAAACTCGTGTTTCCTTTCCTAGAAAGAAACTATGGACTCTGTATCCGCAGAAACGAAACCGGCTCAACTCCTCTGACGACCAGAGCAGACTGATCCCACTCTGACCCCCCAGACAGACTAGAACAGGGACAACAAAGCCTCAATGCTGATGAGCTAACACATTATGAGATAAGCCCGTACAGTAATATTACAGGAGTAGCCTGTTGTAGCAGCTCTGTGGAGGGAGAGTGGGTTCACGCTCCTCTGCAGCCAGGAACCGAGGCGGAAAAAATATTACCTAATCCTGCTGTAGGGAACTTGAGCTGAGAGTCAGCAGCTTCAGATTAATCAAAGGAATAATGAGGAGAAATGATCCGACATGATCTTTCCCCTCTATTGCGGAGTCTTTGAGCTCGCTAACGTCACGCCTGCAATTACAGCTTGCTCTCCAACAGGAGCGATAAAATCATCAGTGTAACAAAACCTCGCTCCTCCCGGGACTATATATTTTGATCACGAGAGTCCGATACGCGGCCCCTGCCGTCTACGTGCTGCTTACACATCTCTGCCCGAGCAAGTTTGCACGTAGGCTACAGCCGACACACACACACTAACACACTAACACACACTCACACAGCGGGCACTGCGGCGGAGCAGCGACAAAAGATAAACGGGGCACCCCGGAGCTTTATTTCAACGCACCGCTCCAGCAGCTTTCCTCGCGCTCGGTAACACTTCCCCAGCGGGCTCGAGCAGCACGAGACGTGACGACCTCACGAGCGTTTCAGAATAAATCCCGAGGCACTGCAGTAGCCCGGCAGAAAGGCTGGTTTGTGCTGAAACCACCAACAAGCTCGCTTTACTCCTCAGACAAAAGCCCCTACCTGCGCGATAAAGTCGGCCCCTCACCCCCCGTTCTCGGCTGTCTTTGGTGGGTAAAATCCAGTGCGTACATCAGCGAGTCCAGTCTGGAGAAAACAGTATCCGTGCCTGGACTAGACCGTAGTCCAGTCGGGGTTCTCGTGTCCTTCTTCTGCCCCCGCCGCTCTCATGCTCCGTCTCCCTCTGGAGCCTACTGCCGCTGAGAAAGGCGAAGACCGACAAAGAGTGGAGCCCAGACCAGAGACCGGAGCACAGCTGTGGTGGGAGACGCTCTGCCTGCCTCACGGATCCACACAGGCAGGCTCCGCCCCGTAACCTGGTCAGGGGCGGGGCTTAGCTTCAAAGACAGTGGGAGGAACGGAGAGCGAGAGACGTCTGGTGGAAGGACTGCACGGCCGTGTGGGGCCCTCAGGGGCCGTTTGGAAATGAAAAGGAAAAACCTGACGCAGAGGGCTTGAGACAAAATGTGTCATCACTCCGTCAAAATGTCCAGACAGATCTCCCACAGCATTTCTCAGTGAAAAGTGTTCAAATTCCGCCGTCATTACCGTCATCTCTGACTGAAATATAAACATGATTTTATCAAATGAAACAAAAATGAAAATGAGACTTTAATAAAAATAAAACGAACTTAAACTGTAGGTGTTTACAAAACTATCACCTCATATTCATATGATATACTCCATATAAAATCTTGTTAATATTATTATGATGAGGATTATTATATTATACAATTTTTGTTTTGTCCTTTTTTTAAATTAATGTATTTATCTTAAGCAAATTTAGAAAACATCATTTGTTATGTTGCAGCCTGATGGTAAAGTCAAATAAGCTCATTTTTATCCTTACTAATCCACACTCGGTACCTCATAATGACAAAGACAAAACAGAATTAGAGACTTTTTTTTAACTTAAAAAACAAAAATCTGAAATGTCACATTGACATAAGCCCACTTGGCCTTCACACTGAATTTTTTGCAAACTCCATGTGGTCTTTCATGCATTTAGCACTAAAGAGAGACTTTTCTAGCCACTCTGGCATTCAGCCCAGGTCAGTGTAGGGCTGCAGTGATCCATCTCCTCACAGGATCTCTGGAGCTCAGTTGGTGACCATCAGGCTCCTGGTCACCTCGCTTACGAAGGCCCATCTCCTCATATAACTTAGTTTTACCAGGCCACCAGCTCTAGGTAGAGTCCTGGTTGTGCTGCACTTCTTCCATTAGAGAATTCTGGAGGCCACTGTGCTCTTGGGAACTTTCAGTGCAGCAGAAATGTTTTTGTAGCCTTCCTCAGATCTGAGCCTGTCAGCAGTCTGAGCTCTGCATGCGAGGAACCTGGGCGACATTTAGTGTTTTTACAAACCGTCTGAATACTTACATCAATCTGATATTTCAGTTTCTGTATTTTTAATACATTTAAAAGAATTTAGAATTCTGACTTCACTTTATCATTATGGGGTACTGAGTTAGATTAAGGAAAATAAAAAAATGCATTTTTTACAGTACATCAGGCTGCAACATAAAATTGAAAAAAGGGAAGAGGGTCTGAATAATCTCTAACAGCCCTATAACACACTATATTTTTTTTGTTTTTTGCAATCCATCCATTCACCTGGGGTAGAGAATTAATCCATCCTCACCTTTCCTGGTGACCCATGCATCTCCCCCTTTGCTATAATAAATACATGGAATAAAATCAATAATAACTGAAGACGAAATCTCCATCCATGTGAACAGACTCCCCACTAGATGGGTCTGGGGATTGTTTAAGATTTTAGTCTCATCTGATGGTTCACTATGAAGGGCCTAGGGGTGACTGATGTGGGGTCACTTTCACCTCAAATAAAAACAAGGATGGGGAGAAGACAAGCAACAAAATGTTAGCCATTAAAATGTACTTTAAAGCCTAAGAATGAAAAAAGAAATTCACTTCAGTCATTAGAACCCACACTAAAGTTTGAGGAATGAGGAGAACAAAGATAAAGGCTTCAGCTGACATAGATCTGTTGGTCCTCCACAAATGTAGCCGTACATATGGCAGATATTTACAGGCCAATATCAACAGCCAATATTTTTATATTTTTAAATATCAGCAGAAATTTCCATGTCTGCAATATACAGATATAATGCTAACAGTGTCATGCATCCCTGATTAAAATCTCCTTAAGCAGAAATTACTGGCCACTAATTCATTCAAAGTTCAAAATCTTCAAACTGGGGAGTTACTGAAGAGTTTTACAGTGAAATATGATCTTTCCTGGCAAGAGAGAATAGATCTCAGGTCTCAGGTTATTCAGGTAAAGCATCACCTTTATGATAGTGAAATGAAACAGCTGTTTGGGGATGTGATGTGGACTCAGTTTCTCTCTCTCTGTGCTGCTACATGTAGAGAAAAACCAAACAACTGTCCAGTTTCATGCTGTTGACAGAAAGGAACACTAGACCCTCCTTGTTTTAGCTCTCAGTTTTTGTTTTTTTACTCAGTATTTAATGCTTTTAAAAATGTAGGTAAATGCAATGCTTCCACCAAAATAAACGTAAGTAAAGGTAAAATAACTGATTCCAAAATGCACACAAAAAGACTACTCAATGAGAGTAATCTGAGTAAATGTAGTTAGCTGCTTTCAATCCCTGGATATATGTTTAAAATTACTCTTCATGATTCAAACGTGCATTTTCTGTAAATTCTCTTTATTAAGTTTTAAGAAACATAACATAGCAAAGTTAACACACAAACACACATTAATGCTTCCAGCCTGGATGGATAGAGTGTGGTGTTATTGTTAAAAGTAACCTTAATTATAGAGCTCAGACACTCGTGTCCATTACTCTTAATCCAAAAAATGCTCCAAATGTTCATTATATTAAGATCCAGATTATAGTGAAGTCCCAAAAGTTCCAGTGGCTTCTTCAGTTTCTGCAGAAAAAGATGAGTCCTTCCATCAACAGTGTCCGCATTTTTCCAATCCACAGCGTTTGTGCCGAACCGAGAACTGTTCGGACCAATCAGCAGCGTTTGAAGAGAATGAGGCGGTAACTAGGGGCGGGGTTTAGTTGTTTACCCAAAGTCATTTATGATGACTGCCTCCAGTGTGGTGATTAGCTTGGATATAGCTCTAGCATAGTGTCAAATTTACCAGAACTGGACCACATTTCTGCATGAAATAAAGAATAAAAGCAACACTTCAGCTTTTCCTAATGGGAAAGATGTTTTTGACCTGACCTGCTTCAGCCAGAGAATGTAAAGAGAACAGGACAAAGTCTGTGTGACGTCAGCCGTTTGATTACAATAGGCAGACTCAAACAGCTTTTGACGCCAGACACAGGTTCTATATTTAAATCACTGTCTCAACTGAACTTTGGATCAACCTTACCGTCCATCCACTAAGCTCAACTTCCTGTCAGCTAGCTAGCTAGCTGGCATGCCTGTCAAGCCATCTGTCTATCAAATGAGACGCACCAATCCATGTGCAGTGAGGTTTTTCCTCAATATAACTGTGGTACAAAAAATTCACCCCCGTACAGTAGAGCACATGAAGACATTAGCTAATGAGACATGTTTGGTTTTTTGAACCAGGCTGTAAACCAGTTTATCTCTAGTGTAAAAACTGGCTTCATTTTTCAGGACCGGAGGATGCTGCTTTGCTTCAGCGTGAGTTTGCCATCATTTGTGTGGGGTTTGCTGGTGTATCAGTAGCGGTTAGCTCTGATGTAGCTGAGGGAAAGCTGCAGTTTAATCGGAACTGGTCCACCTTTCTTTTTAAAACCAGACCTAAGGGCAACATCATTTTTGTCTAGTCCCTCTGACTGGCCCGTTATGAATGTGAAAGACAAAACATTTGTCCAATCACCTAATTTTTTTAAAAGTCCTGCCCTTCCCAAACACTTTCCATGGGAGCTTTCCCTGATGAACGTGAACTATATCCATGCAACAGATAAATAACAGTCAAACTGGCGCATCTTTTATATTCAAAAAGTGCATTTTGATTGTAAATGAGGGGCCAAGAATAGATGAAACAGCACCAAAGTAGATTCTTACAGAGGTGTGCAGTCAGGGGCAGCAAGGCTAGCACTGTTAGTCCTGTTAAAAATTAAAATTAAATTTATTTTCTATGATTAAAAAGTTATTCTGAAACATATGTGGAATCAGCTAATGGTTTAGTATGCAACTATCAAAAACTAATGGTTTTATTGAACATAAATTTCCTCCATTCTAAACGCATCACGGCTCCTTTCGTCTGCCAGGGCCAGAGGCAGTTGAATTGCTAGCCCTGAGCTGAAGCGCGGTGTTACTATAGTGGTGTCAACGTTGAGTGACAGTGTCATCAGCCAATCAAATTTTGATGTGTTATTGACAGACCGCCCTAAGGGCCAATGGAGTTTTTTTGTGCTGGCCTGGGTGTTACCATTCAAATGAGCAGAGGTGGTTGGCCCATGGGCAGGTGCAATGTGATGACGCATTGTTAGCCTGATGGGAATGGCACTGGACTTGACAGCAAGCCTTGATTCAGTTCACCTGCTTCAGTTGGCTTTTCAAGGCACTTGTTTGCCAAAAAAGGGAGATTAAGTGAACTTACCCTAAGTTTAGCTTAGCTAGAGGAAGACCAAAGCTAGCAAATGTTTTGTGTGCCCATTAACAGCGGTGAAATATAAAAGCTATGAGTGGTTGACAGCAAGCCCGGAGCAGAATAAGCTGTTTAGCTGGACCTGACATCTCTCCAGTACAAGCCCAGGCACACAGAACAGCAGTGAACCTTCACCAGGCCAGCTATTGAACATCAAGTCTCGGACCATCACATTCTGAATGTCATTCACTTAAAACCAGCCGCCATAGTCAGAGCGATTCATCAGGAAGGACCACAGGATGGATTTCATCCACTAGTGATGGTGTGGGCTAGTTTTTCACCTGGATAAGATTGGCATTGCTTAAATATGCTGTTGGTGTTGCGTCTAGCTCAAAAGTTAAACTGTCTTGTACACTCTTACAAGCACACGCACTCATTCTCTGACTGTCAAAAACAATAAGAGGTGATTCATTTGGTTCCCATGGGAAACATTGTGGTCATGTGTTTGGCATTCATATTTAAAAAAGCTTATTATGGTGTTTTGAGTAAAGTAAACTTAAAACAGTGTTTGGATCATTTTTGAGTCTGTAGAGAATTTATTAAATTTCTGAGGTGATTCAAAAGTTCCTTCTGGTGTTGCTCTGATTCCAATACCAGTATCATAAAGACATCCGATACTGCTTAAAATGCAGGTATCTCAGCAAGTACACCAGTTTATGCACCAATCTTATACCATTGGGTTTAGCTTTATATTTTGCTTTGTTTAGCAATGCTGACTGTTAGCGCTATAAACTGGAAAGCAATGCATGCATAAGCTACCGTTTTTAGAGCAGCAATAAGAAGCAAAGGAGCCACTGCAGCAGCAAAGAATGATAGCTGGTTGACAGTTTTTCTCTAAATGTGATTGTTAACCCGTTAAGCCCCAAAGTCTCAAAACTGCGACAAGCAACATTGCTGAATTAAACAGGCTCTAGCTGCAAATATGGTGCCTAATGTTGTCCCCACTTTACACCAGGAGATGGTGGACATGAGTAACTTCAATCCCAGCAGCATTTGTGGGTGTGTTTCTATTCAAAGTTTTGGAGTTTATAGAGTTTGAAAGATGCATCCCCAGTTGAGGAGATGAGGAAGCGGCAGTGGCTGTAGTCAGAGTGTAACGGAGAGAAAGAGAGCGAACTGTAGCAAGAATTCTCACAATGCTGGGAGGAATAGAGGAATATTCACCCTCTGACATGACATTCAGTTGTCCAGTGAAACCATGGGTGAGACTGATGGTGCGTCTGTGAGCAGCAACAGGGAGTCCGTGCACCATGATAGTCTACAAGCAGCACATACTGAAGCCGACGCTTTTCCTCACCGTGGCTGGAGAGGGAGTAATCGGTGAATGCCAAGGAGGGGATGTGGTGGGGGTATAAGGAGTCAAAACACCGCGAATAGTGACAGAGGTAGGGAATGAAAAACACTACGGAGATAGGGGCAGACATGTTAGAAGCTGTGGCAGAAAATGCAATGCCAATGGCGGTGGAGGCCACCTGGTGATGTCAGAATATGCAAATTAGATGAGTGAATTTACTCCCATCACAAACTTTGGGTCATACTGAAGATTTTTCTCATTTACAGTATGCCTTTATCTCTAACCACTTTCAAGCTACAGCCTTTTGAAATCTTGATATCAAAATTGAATATTTTCTTGAAAAAACTCTGGCGCCCAAAGAGTTAAAATGCCTTCCAGACCGGCACTGTCGTATACAACAAGAAGTGGCACATTTTATCAAAAGTTAAATAACTTTTAAACCATAAATCGTTGCCTCTTTCTTGTTTTTTCCTTTCATTGTGCTTTCCCATTGACACTACTGACGCCTGTGAATCCCTTGCGGCAGCATTTTCAGCGAGTCTGGAGTTTGTGTGACTTTTGGGGACTTTAGTGATTAAATTCAAACCAGTAAATCCAATATTAAACGTCTTTAATCCATTTTAATCCAGTTACCATCATTTATTACTGCTAGCTCAAATGCTAACTTGAATGCTATTCGCCATATTGTCTTTTCTTTTGTGAGGGTCTGTCAGCCAATAGCAGGCTGTTCTGTAATCACATGATACTGACGGAATAGAGCATAATGGAGAGAGAGATAGAGAGCCTGTGATGCAGCCCCCTGTATTATTGTTATTTTAATATTTAGCAGTAAAACTCAATAATCAGCAGAAAAAAACTCTTTAGGGTCACAGAGATGCTGAACATTATGATTTTATTTGTTGAGCCATGTTCTGAGTCAAACATTGGTCTAACACAGTCAGTCCAGAAAGTTCACACTGGTATCGGATCAGTACTCGGTATCAGCAGATACCCAACCCCCTGGTATCAGGATGGTATCAGGAAGGAAAGGATGGTATCGGGACGTCCCTAGTTTCCTCTATGGGTGCAGAGCAGTTTAGCAGTAGGTGCTGTTTTTGATGTTGTGTGTCATGTAGTGTGTGCATTGCAAAGGGATGAGAGACCTAAGGGAAGATGATCTGATGGTGATGCTGTAGTGGTGTTGTGATGTGTTGTGGTTGCTGATCAGCTGTCGTTTTAGTGCTGATGGGGTTGGATTTGGTTACTGCTGGCCCAGACTGAAAACCTCCACATGCTACTGGACTCTAATGATCCTAAAAGTCCCTGGGAAGGACCCCTAGGCCACAACAGTGAAGTCCAAACCCTTTAAAAAGCCCAAATGTCTTCGTGTCAAGGACATTGCAGTTAGCTAGATCCTTATGGACATACTGAGACTATGAAGAGGTGGATTACTGTGTGGTAAAATGGCTGATAGAGAGCTGAGGCAGAAGAGACACTGCCCCAATGGTGAATACTTTATTTCCAAAGTTACACCTTCAGATAGGTGTGAAAAAACATTTACATGTGGTGAATTTGAGCTCTGATGCTCTTTAAGAGGAGATGAGTGGGTATGTCCTGTAGTTCTCTGGTCTCTTTCTTTGCTATAATTTCTCCTCCATCATCAGGAAAATATGGAAGAGCCTCATGTTGATGTCTTTCTGGGCCTAAAGCTGCCCATGTGAAGGTGATTTAAACAGTACCAACGTGCTGGAGTCACTCCCCACCATGTAATGTCTAATAAAAGCTGTGGAAAGTTTAGTCCTGTGTGAAAACTGTCTCTGCTGTCATGACGGCTCTCAAAGAGGTGAGACAACATTAGGAGGATTTGAATGTTCAAACACACGGGATGGTTTTACTGAGACTGAACATGAAACTTGTTGAGACAACTTTAATTTCACCACAGCTAGATGAGAGGAGAATGAGTCACTGTCTCATAATTATCTGCTGTTTACCGGCTTGTTAAAGTAATGAGGAAGCCTGACCCTGTGCTGTGCAGCTGATCTATCACATTTCCATGAGGGAGTGTAATGTTTACTGACTTTCTGTTGAGTCAGCTTCTCTCTCCTCCCTGTTTTACCAGAAGTAGTTTTTTTAGGAACCTGCCGTACTGAACTGCCTTCCGGCATAAGTTTCGCTGTTTGCAGCAGGCATGCTTAGCCAAACAGTTTCAAGTTTCTCTACAGAGGATTTCTTGTCTAGGCTGGTTCGGAAAAAAATTTTCTACGTAGCTGTATACGTCAGATTATCGGCAGCAACAATACAGAGCTTCTTGTGTCTTATAAAACATGTTTGGTGTGGCAGAGTTAGCCTTTTAAGTGGTATCACTTCCAAGGAACACTAGTTATGTGAAACCAGATGGCCGTGATGATTAACCAGTTTTATTCTATTATTGTTTTTTAACAGGGATTAGAGTAAATATCTGAAGCTGTTCTATACAAGGACCTCTGCCTCTAAACACCAAAACACTGTCAAAGATAATAATAATAATCATCCGTCCTCAACTATATCATTTAGATCTGTCTGTTTTCTTGCCAACCTATCTCGATATGTGATTGATTGTGATTTTAGTTACATGTCAAGTTGCATTTTCCTTTCAAAGCTGGGTATTTGCCAAGTTCTGCCTTTCCCTCTGGCATTGCCACAAAAAAGCGTGAATTTTCAAAAACAGAGGTCCTAAAACTTGAAAGTCTGTGACCAAACACGTCACAGAGCCTGAGGAACCCACCGTTCCTGGAGCCGGTCAAAGCAGATGATAGGAAAGACACAAAAAGCCTTTTATGTTTGGTAGTAAAAATGTGCTACATCTAGTACCGGTACATCCCTACATTACTGCAGCCATGGTGCCTTTGCACCAAATCAGCAGAGTGACTGTCGTGTTGGTGGGTTAGGGGCTGATACGGGGCGGTCCTTGCAGACTGGATGCACTAAAATTGATTTATCTTTTACTTTTCTTTTCTTTTTTTAATTTGGGGTTTTTCCCCTTTTTAAATAAATTCTGTGTGTGATGTGTTATGTTCTCTTTTTTCCTATTTTTTTTAGCATTATATATATATATGTGTGTGTGTGTGGGGGTGTGTGTGTGTGTTCTGTCTTTGAAATGGAGAATGATTCAGAAACTGATGTTCTTTGTAATGTATGGATCATGAAATCGTAGTGAAAATAAAATGATAAACTCTGGAGAAGCTGTAATTCTTTTTGCAGTGAAGTGATCGTATTAAAAACAATCTGATCTTTGATCATTGATTAGTCATTAGATTAAGTTAAGAATGAAAAAAAGTTGTGGCCAGAGTTGGCCCATCATTCACTTCAAAGTGTGGCTCAGATGAAAAGATTGGTATAAATGAGGCTAGGCTCAGGGAATGTTATAGAGTTTGGCCTGTAAGTCACATGTGGACCCTATCCTTCCATACCATGACTCCCTTACAGGTTGTCCATGGCTTATCTATGAGCAGCATCAAATACTTTATTTCATGTCCTAGTAAAGGTCTGTTTTTTTCTTAAGGTTCAGACACTGCTGTCACACACTTAAGCCAGATTTGGGCTGCCATTCACTTTCCAATTGTGGGCCATATCTTTGTTGTTCATAGGGGCCAAGTCCAACCAAAGGGCTTCTGCTATCAGGGAAGTTTTAGATAGCATTCAGCAAAGACATTTGGTCCAGATCTGGCTCAAAGCTGGCACAACTATTAGGGGCATAGCAAAGACATTTGGCCCAGATCTGGCTCACAACTGGCACAACTATTAGGGGCATAGCAAAGACATTTGGCCCAGATCTGGCTCACAACTGGCACAACTATTAGGGGCATAGCAAAGACATTTGGCCCAGATCTGGCTCACAACTGGCACAACTATTAGGGGCATAGCAAAGACATTTGGTCCAGATCTGGCTCACAGCTGGCACATTTGCCAGCTTTGAGCCATCTGGTTCAGTGTCTTAACTATCAGGGACATAGAACACACTTCTCCAGACTTGGCTTGAAGCTTAAAGCTGGTGCAATCAGTGTCTTTGCTATCAGGCATGTTTGCACCAGATATGGGACAAACAACTTGGTTTCTGTGAATCTGGACCTACTGGTCCAAAACTGTTACAGATTCATCATGTGAGTTCACACCTGATCAGGCCCATTGTGCAAAAAAAAAAAAAAAAAAAAAAGTTAAAAAAAAAGAAAAAACACTGGGGCAGCCCCATTTCCTCAGTTTGAACTGCAATCTGAGTACATCTGGCCCATGTCTGGTCGAGTCACATTTCACCAACTGGGACGGCTTTTTTTTTCTGTTGCAAATGGGAATATGCCAAATCTTCAGAGACACCTTCAGAGAAATGTCTGGTTCTGTAAATTCAGCAGTTAAAGGCAAGTTTGTCTTAATTTTCTATGAGGTGAAATAAAAGGTAATTGAAGTTTTCCTCATTGTCTGACATGATTTCTACGGGAAGCCATGATAGAGGAAACACTAACCTGAAAATGATATTCCTGGTGTTAATCACCATAATAACCCCTCAGCCCTGTTAAAGCATGTTTGTCTTCTAACAGCTCTTACTATGAACACTGTGACCTTGAATGGCAATGGTTTAAAGGGAATCCTTTCAATGCAATTTACATGCAAACCCCTCAACAACCAAATAACAAGCACTTAATCTAGAACATATCTTTATTATAATATTGTGTTTGCTCGCATGCAGCAGTTCAAGCTGGTGGAGATGAAGAGAAATATGCTTCACCATCTTAGGTGTAAACACCGATGCCGTCAAAGCAGCTCCAACGAGGGTTAGTAATTGGGAAATTACAGGCTAGCTGCCGAAGACACAGGAGAGCTGACGTATGAAAGTAATTGCCTGGTTGCATACCGACAGGTCTCCAACATTCCTCCTCTGCTAAGATGCATAACGACGTCCCATTGTTCAAGTCTTGACTTGTCTGAGAGGACGCCCTATGCAAAAGATACCTGCCTGCCAACTCCAGCCTGCTTGTTGTCTTAGAGAAGTCAGTGAGTGATCGCAGCGCATGAAACAACACGTACTTTGGTGATCCTTTGATTCATCAGGGAAGGAGTGGCATATGAAGCATAATAACCAGAGGAGACACGTAGAAATGTGATCATATAATCGTAACATAATGTACCATGGAGTGCTCTGTGCAGGGAGTATTCTCAGAGCTCAGATACATTCACTGATTTAAGCCTTGGCTAAAGTCTGACAAGGCACTTTAACTACAGTTCTGGTCCCAGATATGCCCAGCTAGAGATCTGGTTTGTTAAAACTAGCACACCTGTCCTGGCAAGGGTAGGTGGTGTAAAGTGTCTTGAGATAACTTTGGTCGTGAATCAGTGCTATACAAACAAAGACTGATTGATTGAGATTGATTGACAATGGCAGTGATCATCAGCTGGCGGCCAGGGAGCCACATCAGGCTCCTTTACATCCTCCCATCCCAGAGGAGCTCCCAACAGCTAATAAAACAACTCCAAAAACATCTAAGATTGAAACGGATTCATCAAGATGACTTTGTTTCATCCATTTTTGTCAGAAAACCACACAGCAAAATCGCCAGTGTTAGATTAACACTGAGAGTGTTAAATCTAACACTAGAAAAGTGTGTATATGTGTCCACTCTTTTGAGTGTTAATTTAACACTTTTCAAAGTGTTACTTTTTTTACACTGAACCAGTGTTACTGCAACACTGTATGGTGTCAAAAATTTACACTGGTGAACACTGAGTAGTGTTGATAGTACTCAACACTGGCGTCAGTGTTAAAAAATTAACACTAAGGAGTGTATTATAATTAATTTCAGCAGGTGTAAAATACTGTGGATACCCCACTTCTTCCAACCTGATAATAACTTGGAAGAAGACATATAATTTTCACTAAATGTGTGTTGGTAGTCAGACACATCTGACAAGATTATCTGCCACCACACATTCTGGGGTATTCAACAGTAATCAGAGAGTTCTGAGGCAGGCCCAAAGACAATGCTTGTCCTGAAATGTCAATCCACTCTCCCTCCTCAGTTAATATTATGCTGTCACCACAGCCAAGACTTGACCAACCTAGAAGACAACTACACTCATGGTGCAAAAGTGTTTATGCATCAAAAACTTAGGAACTCAAGATAATTCAAGAAACATGTGCAAGTGAATCCCAGCAGTGACCCCTGTACAACAGGCAACATCTAAACACAGCTAATCATCTAAATACATCTAAAAACATCTGAACCCAGCTTAACACTCTGCACTAAGGCATGATGGGAAAACTCTGCCCCCCAGATTTGAAATTGCAGTAGGTGGAGCTTGGATCAACTGACTCTCTACAGTGTTGGAATAACACTGGTTGATTTAACACTGTCAAATAACTCCAACACTGAAGACCATTTACTCTGAATGGAGTTAAAATAACAGTTTGAGTGTTAAAATCAACACTGAAATGTTTAACACTGAGAATTCAACACTCCAGTTTTTGCTTTGCATCTGTCAGTCGTTAGTAGCAAATATGGCGTGTGTTAAACTCAAATGTATCAGTCCATTCCTGAAACAACTGACATTTTCTATGTCAACTTTTGGGTTTCAGGAATATTCAGCTAAAATATCTCAATCACTCCCTTGTGGCTGACTGTAATAAATAGGACAGATCTCACTGTTAGAGCCAAACAATTACATATATTTGAAAGGAAGTTGGAGGTTTAAACAAAATATATTAATAAGACCATTTTTAAAAACTCTTTAGTTTTAGTGCCTTTACAGGAAAAAGAAGATCCTTGTCCAAATGTAGTTGATGACCCCTGGAGTACTGACCTTGCTAACAAGTTATATTTAGCTTGTACATGAAGTTTGACATTTAAAGACCCTGTAAAGTGAAATCCAAAGTTTTTGTCTTAACACTCTAGAAATGTTGGAATCTGGTTGCTGTAAACATGAAAACTCTGAGATCTACATGAGACTGAATTCTGGATTTAGGCCATTTCATCTCTTTCCTGGCTTGGTTTCATGTGGGCGGGGCCAATATGTGGGCTCACGATGTCATGAGCCCACAGTAGAGAATGACCCCGCCCCTCTAACTCTACAATATTGTGGAAGGAAGCAGTCACCTGGAGCAGGGACTTCTGGGTCATTTTGAGCAAAGGAATTCAGTCTTGTACTCTTGAACCGTTCTATAATGTTCATGTTTCATTGCAAAGTTATAGTTCTGCATGTTTTGTTTATTGGTTCATGTTTTTAGGGGAAAATATTTTTCCAAGTATGACACCATGAGTGAGGGGGTTAATTCTGCAGACTAAGCGTGTCCTGAGTGGGCGTGGTTTCAGCTCATTCAACAGACACGCCCACACCATCCTGGAGCAGGTTTCACTGCCTCATTTTTCACGATTTGAAGCTTAATTTTATAAACTTGGAGATGATTTATGTGACTGAAATTTGATCTGGGGGTTCATAACACAGTGATCTATCATACCACAAACCTAAATACAGATTTATTTTTACTTCACACAGTCTTTAAATTTGACTATCAAAGCCCATAAGTGTTGGGAGACTTAAAGGGATACTTCAACATTTTGGCAAATTCATCCATTGCCATAATCCCTATAGTCTTAGTAATAGGTTTGTTACCTTTAGCTATCGGTGCAAGCTATTTTTAGATCAGCTGCTGTTGAGTTCCGACCTGCTGTGCCAACTCAATGTAAGCAGACGGTATTCCGGCTTTCGCTCATCAAACTCATCAAATACACAATCCAACAACTCCAAAACGCTCTCGTGGACAAGTTGTGACCTGTACATTCACCACGCTATGAAAAAATCATGGAACATTATGAGACGCAGTTGTCTTAAAGTTAAATGCAAAGCCGGAACTACACTCCAGACATGTCTGCTGCACTGTGTCACTCCGCCCAGTGGTTTACTCAAGAAATAGTTCTGAGTATTTGCTTCATGCGTCGTAATGTTACATAATTATACGTTATTATTTCATAGCGTGGTGAATGTACAGGTCACAACTTGTCCACGAGAGCGTTTTGGAGTTGTTGGATTGTGTATTTGATGAGTTTGATGAGGGAAAGCCAGAATACCGTCTGCTTACATTGAGTTGGCACAGTAGGTCCGAACTCAGCAGCGCCGATCTAGAAACAGCTTGCACCGACAACTAAAGGTAACAAACCTATTACTAAGACTATAGGAATTATGGCAATGGACGAATTTGCCAAAATGTTGAAGTATCCCTTTAAAGGTAAAGTATTTAGCAGAGCAGCATATTGCAGAACAGATGTGATGAAAACAAAGTTATTTATTTATAAGAAGGTCTATCTAAGTTAGTGTTTAATCACCAGAATATAGAAAATTATGTCAAAATTGAAATGCCAGAATTGAAATAGCACAATAAAAAACTGGTAATGGAAACACCTGGATTCTGAAAAAACCCTAAAATATCACTAAAATGTTTTTACGCTTTCATGAGGAGGTTTTTCAGGTGTTTCGATATAGAAATATATCACAAAAGTGTAATGGAAACACTTCTTCCGTATTTACAAGTCACGGGACGTGATGTATGGTGTCACATGACCAGTCACTCCGAGACAACATAGCGCAGTACATGTGGGCAGAAGAAGAGACGAGACTTTTCTTAACATCATACTTCTACCCTTATACGTGGCTTTTGCCATACATACAGACTTTACCTCTGAACTATCATCCGTTGCCTTCGTCTTTTGTTCAACAATATCAATGTAACCGCCGTACATGTAACCAAAACCGTACCAACATGCAACAGGTTTTGAGTGTCAAGCTTCCCTACAGCGGATTCACGCCAGATGAGATTTTACGAGAATTACAAAGCCTATGCCCAGAACTCCCTTCAGTGGAAACGCATTCAAAGCGCAATTGTACTTAATCAAAATTTAAGAAATATTGCTTTTATTTTGCGAAAAACTGTAATGGAAACCCAGCTTCTGACACTGTCCACTCCAAAAATGTACTAAATGGGGCTAAATTTCTGCCCACTTGTTGCCAACAAAAGTTGGTGCGGTCAAAGCAGACGACCAGGAACATAAACCCAGGTGTGCTTTAAGCCTTTAAAGTCTATCTTATCATTTTTGATACAAACTATTACGAGACCCCTATCTAATCAACGTGATCAATAAATTACTTTAAAACCTTTTATTTACAATCTGATGAATGATGAAAATGTCCTCTAGTGGATTATCAGCTGCCAAGAATGCCTAATGTTTTAAATGTGATACAAAGAAATATAGATGTGAAATTCTACGGGAATTTTTCTTTTTTCAGACTTCAGTAGAAGGCTAAATTAACATTTCAGTTCCATAAAATGAGAATTTTCTGGTTATTATTTGTGTTATTAGGCTTTAAGGGGTTAAACCCACAACTCCTGCTTTCAAGCCCAGATTAAATGGACAGTAATTCTACTCAGTAAAAACATTAGAGAGCTTTAGGTGGGTGTTTGTGAGTGGCAGGTTAAAGGTGCTGTGTTACAGCCCTAGCCCTTTGAATCTGTTCCCATGTCTGCACACAGCACAATTACTGGAGGAGATCAGTTAACAGTGGTGACGGCCTTCAGCCTCGACACGCCCGTTTACCTACTGAACAGTTACACGGTATAAAACGTAAAAATCAGTTTTATTAAGGTGATTGGAGTAGCAGTGGGACCCATGGGTGCCATAACGACCGTCTCTCTCTGTATGATTTTCTTTCACTTTCGTGTTAATGAGAGTATTTCTGCATTCACACAGCTGTGAGTAAAGTCATTTCTTCCTCCACCAATATGTTTAGGTTTAGTAATTTCCTCCTCTTCATGCGTTACTGATGTGACAGGAAGCACTGCGAGTGACCCCGGACTGTTTGTTTTATATGACTAAAGTTGTAGATATGTGAAACTCTGAACGCCTTCAGCAGGTGCCTGATAATGAGTCAGCAGCACAGCCCAAAGTGCTTTCCTTTCTGAACCAGACTTGTTTTTGAGTTTTATAACACCTCTGAGCTTTGCCAAAAACATTTTTATGTCTAGCAGTTTGAGTGAAGATGAAACACCATAAAATAAACAAGTTAATCAAATATATAGCTGCATGGGATGAAACTGCTGCATAAAGACTGAAAACACCCTGTCCTAAACTGAGTTTAATTATATACAGTAACAAGAAAAAGTATGTGAACCCTTTGGGATTTCTTGGATTTCTGCATAAATTGGTCATCAAATGTGTTCTGATCTTCATCTAAGTCACAACAATAGACAAACTCAGTCTGTTTAAACAAAAAATGATATGTTTTCATGTTTTTATTGAACAAAACATGTAAACATCCACAGTGCAGGGTGGAAAAAGTATGTGAACCCCTAGGCTAATGACTTCTCCAAGAGCTAATTGGAGCCAGGGGTCAGCCAACCTGGAGTCCAATCAATGTGATGAGATTGGATGTGTTGGTTGAAGCTGCCCTGCCCTATAAAAAACACACACCAGTTTTGAGTTTGCTGTTCTCAAGAAGCATTGCCTGATGTGAACCATGCCTGGCACAAAAGAGCTCTCAGAAGACCTACGATCAAGAATTGTTGACTTGCATGAAGCTGGAAAGGGTTACAAAAGTATCTACAATAAGTAAAACATGCCAACATTTGTGTTGACAAATCTACAATAAGTAAAACATTAAACAAGAATGGAGTTCATGGGAGGACACCACGGAGGAAGCCACTGCTGTCCAAAAAAAACATTGCTGCACATTTGAAGTTTGCAAAAGAGCACCTGGATGTTCCACAGCACTACTGGCAAAATATTCTGTGGACAGATGAAACCAAAATTGAGTTGTTTGGAAGGAACACACAACGCTATGTGTGGAGAAAAAAAGGCACAGCACACCAACATCAAAACCTCATCCCAACTGTGAAATATGGTGGAGGGGCCATCATGGTTTGGGGCTGCTTTGCTGCCTCAGGGCCTGGACGGATTGCTGTCATTGACAGAGAAAATAATTCCCAATTTTATCGAGACGTCTTACAGGAAAACTTAAGACCATCTGTCCGCCATCTGAAGCTCAACAGAGGATGGGTGATGCAACAGGACAACGACCCAAAGCATAGAAGTAAATCAACAACAGAATGGCTTCAACAGAAGAAAATACGCCTTCTGGAGTGGACCAGTCAGAGTCCTGACCTCAACCCGACTGAGATGCTGTGGCATGACCTCAAGAGAGCGATTCACACCAGACATCCCAATAATATTGCTGAAATAAAACAGTTTTGTAAAGAGGAATGGTCCAAAATTCCTCCTGACTGTTGTGCAGGTCTGATCTGTAACTACAGGAAACGTTTGGTTGAGGTTATTGCTGCCAACGGAGGGTCAACCAGTCATTAGCCTTGGGGTTCACATACTTTTTCCACCCTGCACTGTGAATGTTTGTTTGTTCAGTAAAAACATGAAAACATATCATATTTTTGTGCAGTATTAGTTTAAGCAGACTGTGTTTGTCTATTGTTGTGACTCAGATGAAGATCAGAACACATTTCATGACCAACTTATGCAGAAATCCAAGAAATCTCAAAGGGTTCACATACTTTTTCTTGCAACTGTATTTTATAACATCTCTGGATCAGGGATGATCAGAGGAAAATTCCTTCCCCCTTTCTTCACCTTTCAGAAAATGTGTGCTGAAACAAGCCGTCCTCAGATTTTCCCCTCATGATGTCATGTGGGGAGCTAGCCCCACCCTTAGCTTCGGTTGGCCCTCCCCACTTGGAAGAAAGTTCCACCCTCATCTCCTGATCCCCCCTTAGCTTCAAGCTGAGAGGAGGATCAGGAGAGCCACATCCATTTCCTGAGAGGGGTGTGATCAGGGGCGGAGCCAGACAGCTCATTGACATTTAAAGCCACAGACACAGAAACAGCTCATTCTAAGCAGGGCTGAAACAGAGGGGGTTTTAGACATGCAGAAATCCAATACTGGAGTGTTTTTTTCAGCAACAAACTTTACAGGCATGTTTTGGGGACCTCTGAGAACAATATAAACTTGTCTTAAAGGGGTAAAATATGGGACCTTTGAGATGAAAATGTAGTTATCCAGTGATATTTGTGCTTAAATGTAAGTAAAAGTTACTTACATAAATAAAAAACACCTAAAATGCAAGTTTTGTACATGATGCTTTGTGCAACCTCATGCACATCATCCCCCTCAAGGGAAGTCGGGGGTCCCTGATCTCTGTTATTTTTTTTGATTACGGGCTGAAAAGTTCGGGAAACCCTAGGGTACCATGCAGGGGTGGGTAGTTGGGTTGCTATGAGCCCCAGGTGGTGCTGTGGATGTCCCTGGTGCCCGAAAAGTGGTAGTGGTCCCCCGGTATTATTAGCAGGGGTGAAAAGGCCTGGACAAAAGCGATGTGTCGAGCTTGACTCTGAACCCTCCAGTCCTTGGATGTGGCACACCAGGCCCTGTAGTGAATCCTTAGTGCCCCACAAACTAAGGCACAGGACTGTATGTTTAACCCTTTGCACATGCCTACTGTGACTCAAGCAGAAACTAAATACAGTTTTCAAGGTCAAAATCTATCTCAGGCCTTCCTCTGGACTTTAAAGCAGTAGTTACTGCTTTGAAAACATAAGCAACACCTGAAACATCACTACAAATACACCTGAGTCATAGAGGCATTAAAACATAAACTCAATGTGGCTTCCAACTGAAACGACTATTTCTAGGTCAGTGGTTCAGTGAAATTACCTGCATCATTCTGCATGCACCATGAACCATATCTGCATCAACACAGACAACAAATGTTGAACAGTGTATGCAAATTTATTTTAAATTCAAACAACCTGATACAGGGAGATATCTGAGCCAATTTTAGGGTACAGCCCCTGCAGCCTGTGTTACCCAACAGACCTGAGCTTCCATTAATGATTAAAAGGGCAGAAAAAAGTAGTGCTGTGTCCAAGACTGCACACTACATACTAATGAAGCTGTTCTGTAAGTCCAGTCAGAAAGACTGTTTGTTATCTTTCATAGTTTTCATTCACTTCTCTCTCACTTGTTCATAACCTTTCTGCTGCTTGTTAGCCTATCACTGTTCTGCTTTCTCTTCCCTTAGGCCCTGTTCACACGACAACGTTTTCAGGTGAAAAGGCAGAACTTCTGAAGCGTTTTGGCTGTTTGTTTACAAGAGAACGGCGTTTTGGTGCCTGAACAATTTGGGCCCCGTGTACACGACAACGTTTTGCTTCGTTTTCCATTTTCCTTTCCAAAAAGTTCCACGTTCAGACAGCAACATTTTCAAAATGATCTCCATTCACACGAGACTGCGGGAAACACCAAAAACGATGTAGTATACATGCCAGGCCAGTAGATGGTGGTGTGATTTTGAAATGTCCAATAACCGCCTTTGGGCTGCCCTTTGACGGCGTATGGGTCGAGTCAGAATCTGGTGCAGGCACGAAATACGTCTCCTCTGATCCAAGTGATGCTAAAGTAAATCAACACTTTGCTGGAGAAGTACAGTTAAATTCAAAAGAGTGAGGAGCACGAACAGTACACTGGTGTCGGCCATCTTTCTATTGTTATGGGCTTCCCATCCGCGCATGCGTTATAAGCCTACTCGCGCATGGATATTTACTGCAGCAGCAATGCGCATGTCCATTTTCAGAGTGTCGTTTCCCTGTTTACATGGAGATGGAGACGGGGGCGTTTTGAAAAACTTCCACTCTGGAGCTCATTTCCAAAAAGTTCCGTTTTCAGGCGTCAAAACGCCGTTGCCATGTAAACAGACAGCCAAGCTTTTGATTTTTCACTCAAAAACATTGTTGTGTAAACGGGGCCTTGGAAACGGGCTCCAGAGTGGAAATTTTCCAAAACGCCTCTTTCTCAGGGTAACCAGGGAAAACGACACTTTCTGAAAACCGCACACGCGCACCAAGGCTGCAGTCAGCTGTCAAGCACGGGTGTCGCAGCGCTCTGAACCGAGCTGTGGCTGCTTGAGCCGAGCCGTCTGATGTAGTTTACTGTGATTCAGCTTCAGTCACAGACAGCTGGACATAGGAAAGGGGACACATTATTCTCAGCTTCTTTAGATAGTGTCATGATCTTAATTTTTGAAATGATGACTTTTACCTTTTTTATGGATCGTCATCACCGTCATCATCATCGTAGTGTGGCAGAGATATTTCATATTCATATTAACACAAAAAACGCTTTACAAGCAGTCTTGTTATAACATAGATATCTGCGGAGAATAATTCATTCCCCGCAGGCAAATTCATCTCCTACAGCCTTTAATTCTCGTGGATTTTTTTATAAGTGCTCATGAGTGCAGCTGGAGCCTTTTTTCAGAATGATGTTTCTATTTTCCTATATATCTGCTTCTCGGAAATGACTTAGATTTGATCTTTTTTCTTTAAGTTTTAATAACGAACTTCAGCCCGTAGACTCCCCTGTCTCCTCCTCCATCAGCTGTATATCAATGCTCAGCTGATGGAGGAGACAGGATTGAAACTTCTGTTAAGGTTCAAAAAGATAGTTAATCACTTCAAGAGGCAGACAAAACTGAAAAAGGGGAAGCAGAAATATTGTTCTGAAAAGGCTATCATTCTTTTCTGTGCTAAAAGTAGGAAGCGCTGCACTTTCTAAGAAAATCCAGGAGAAATCAAAGGCTTCAGGAGAAAAATTTGTCCCTGGAAAATCAAACAGTCTTAGTGGACATCTTCGTTATAATGAGACTGGTCTTGCAATGCATTTTTGTATTTATATGTGCTGTAAAATTTTGCCTGCTGCGCTACAATGGTGATGAGGAGCATTTAGCGATGAATTACTCTCATGCACGCCTGTGTGATAAAAATGTTACATATTATAACTAAAAAAGCACTCATAGAGCACAGACCTCTGCCATTAGCCCTATCTCCCAATAGTAAAGAATCCTTTAAAACATTCCTGGATCCAGGTGGTGATCCGGGGACTCCCAAAATCTAATCAGTTCTTTCTTATGCCATTTATGACATTTCCTGAAACTGTCATCAAAATCCATTCATAACTTTTAGAGTTACGTTGCTAACAAACAAACTAACAAACCCTTCCGATCACATAACCTCCTTGGCGGAGGTAAAAAACACATGAAGAATAGAGAATGTGCAGCACTGTCCTTGTAGAGACTGTTTCACCTTAAATCACCTTACTACAGTGTTTTTGTGTTTCCTGTGTTGTCGTGTAGATAGAAATTGCTTTCAAAACGTTGGCGTGTAAACGTGGAACTTTTGGAAATGAAAAAGGAAAACGAAGCATAACGTTGTGGCGTAAACAAGGCCTTAGTCCGCTTGTGCTGACATTTCACATACCCCCTCCACAGCATCATCAGATACCAGTTCAGCTTCTGCAGGTATCCAGCCGCCCCCACCAGTGTTCAGACTCCATGAAGGGTTTCAGCCAATCCTGGACCTCGAAATCTTCCCATAGAGTCTTAGTGCTGAACATATTCTGTCATTGTAACACACAATTCTTCTTTAATTTGTCTCTGGATCAAACCTCCACATGCTCAAACAGATATACTGCATACCAAGCTGACAGTTAGCATGCCATTCCACCATACCTATGGATGCATCTCTGCAGCACAGATCACTGTTGTTAATGTTTTCTGGAGCTTCTCTAGCTTAACCATTCCCTTTTTAAATAGAATGTAACACCAACAGGAATGTTCTCATTATTATTTCAGCTATGTATTTATCTGAGTACCATTTAACAACATCTATACATCCATTATCTACCCTGCTCACCCTGCTCACCCTGCTCTGTGTCACTGGAGGCTGGAGCGATCCCAGCTGGACCGATCGCCGGTCAATCACAGGACTCACACCTACGGGCAATTTAGTGTCACCAATCGGCCTAACCAGCATGTCTTTGGAGGACAAGAGAGCACCCACACACGCAGGGGAGAGCACATGCAGGCTCCATACATAAAATCCACGTCTGACTCAGATTCAAGCCTGGAACCTTCTATCTGTATGGCGTCATTACTAACCACGCCTGTTCAACAACACATAAAACATGTGGCTGTTTGGTTGCTTTAAAGGGATATTTTGTATATTTCAGGTTGGATTGTAAAAGGTACTTAGGGATAGTATTGCTGTTAGCCCCCAGAGATTTCAGAGAGCGTCGCCCCTTTAAGCAGGACGTGCTTGGAGAAGCAAGGCTATACAGCGCCATAGATGCTCTGCATAATTTTGCAAGTTTTGGGTAAAAATGTGCCAAAAAGGGATGTTGACTCAATTGCATGCTATATCTGAACAGCTGTTTGTTTCTGCTGGCTTCATCAGAGAAGAAAAAACACACCAAATTAAGCTTAAACTTCTTATTTCAGCTCATTTTTCCACTTCACAGGCAGACGGATTGTTTTCATGAAGTAAACATATGGTAGCAACTGTAGCCTGTGTAATAATCAGCTATTAGAAGAATAAAGTTACAGCATTAATCTTACCTGGATGACAAATTTCCATTCAGCTCTTCTGGCCATGGTTAGTTTCTCCAGTTTTTGTTAATCTTTCAAGTTAAGAAGATCCCGTCATACAGCAGCGTTTAATAAGGCGGGGGACTCTGGATGGGGAGTGATGCAGGCTGCAGGCATCTGTGAGTTGCTATCCTCGATCAGGAATGTCTTGAAGAAGGGTTGAAAAGTCCCACTCATCAACACTAACCTTCATGGGAATGAGCTCACAGTTTCCACACCTTACACCGCCAGGTAAGCTTACCAGTCTATGCTCAAGTTCCTCTCTTTCTTTCTCTTTTGTCTTTCTTTCTTTCTTTCTTTCCCCTTATATCCATAGTAAATGGCACGTTATCATCACTCCAGGCCAAATTACTCATTTTGATTTTGATCTAGCTTCATTTGTTGTTTCCTCTGCTGAAACCTGCAGACCCAAACAGCACTGAGGTGGAAGAACACGTAAACGTTCGCCAAAGCTTACATTGCAAAATATTGCCAAACACAGAGGCTTTCTGGGTAAAAAAATGAAACACTTATATTTTTTTGATGTAGCATGCAATTGAGCCAACATTGTTTTTTGGCCCGTCTTTACCCTAAAGTCCCTAAATCACAAAAGAAACTGTACCCGTCTGTGGTGCTGTAAAGTCTAGCTTCCCTAAGCACATCCTGTTCGAAGGGAAAACATGCACTGCAATCTCTGGACTACTATCAGCAGTACCTCTGACAACCCAACTTCAAAAATAGCGGAACATCCCTTTAATTACTTTGCAGCTTCATGGATGAAATGAATAGTCTGACAGCAACAATGCATTTTAGCTTGTTTTAGAACAACCAGTGCTTCTGTGTCATTACTGAATCATTCTGGCCCATCTAATATATTTCTAGTTATTTCTCTCATACACAGAATTTAAAACTATGAATCAGGAATGAGCTGCATGTCACATTAAGTGTGAATAATTGCCCATTTTTGCAGGGCAGCTTTGATATGTCAACACACGTGGAGATTGAAGAGCTCATTAGTCTGTCAGTAGTCTATCTCTGTTATGGATGCTGGTGCACGCTTACAAACTAGACAGGAGATGTCAAGGAGAAAGACAGGACGTTTTTTAGGTATGTGCATTCTGGTGAAAAGTGAAATCTTTTGAAAGACAGCAGGCATGAAGAGCAGATTTAAAAAGCAGTGAGATGATGCAAGCATGTGGTTCAAAGGGATTTAATGGGTCAAAGTGCTGCAGGGAAAACTCTGCGGTGGTGCTAACCCATTCTGAATCTTCCTCTCCTGCTGCAGTATGAAGTGGCTCCAGAATTTTCTCACATCTATGGAGACTTCCTTCAACACATCTCAGCAGCATACTAACAGCCTTCTTTTACTCACACACACTGTTGTTATCCTCTTACTTATGCAGATGTCATTCTCTTTGTGATCTAACCAGTCATGCTACCTGTAAATTTGTCCCTTTCTGACAACAGAACGTAGCTGAAAATAGAAAAGCTATGACAAGCATGCTCAGAAGTGGACTGAGTGGAATCCTAGAATACCTTTTAGTTTAAGCACTTGTATGCATGAGCACATGGGAGTGGTTTGCACATGAATCCATACATGTGTTGTTGGTACACTTGTCAGTGGTTTAGAGTGCAGACTTTGTTAACTCTGTTACACAGTTTGTGCCCTTGTTCACAGCTGAGTCGCATGTAGAAGCGTGTGCAGGGGGATTTTAGTTTGAAAGTGAGGGCTGGAAAACAGGGTGAAAAGAGTCCCAGTTTGAGCCTATACATGTGCATCTCAGAGAGTCAGAGTATCATGAAAAGTTTGTTTTTTCCGGGATTGAATGCAAGATGTAAAACTGTCATATGTTCTAGATTCTTCTCATACAAAGAGAAATATTTCAAGACTTTTTTTGTTCTAATCTTGATGATGACAGTTCATGATAATCTAAACTTTGCCTTCTCAAAATATTAAGATATCATAAAATATCGGTCCAAAAAATGTTGACCTTGTGGATAGTTATGCTCATTTATGCACTCAGTAGTTGCTCATTTTGATTAACTGCTCAGCTTTAGCTTTGACCCAGAAGTTGAACAATAGGACTGCTCAGCGTAACAGAGGTCATGCTATCTGGCTTTTACAGTGACTTTAAAGATCATTCACCTCCTTGGATGTTTAACCCTTTATTTCATTTTATATATCAATCCTGATCAATATGATTTGACCTTTTTAAAAAAAAAATAGACCAAAGAAACTCTTTAAGGTCGAAGTGAAGATTTCCACAAAGTAAAAGATGTAATGTAAAATGTGTCTTTGCTAAACTGCTCAACCTCTGTCAGGTTGTACAGGGATCAGGTGTGAACAGCCCTTTTAAAGTCCAGAAACAAATCCTCTATTGGACTGAAGTCTGGGCTCCAGAACATTCCCCTTCTTGTCTCTGAACCATTTGTGTGTAGCTTTCTCTGTATGCTTCGGCTCATTGTCTTGCTTGAAAATAAATCTTCTCCCAAACCTTAGTTCTCCTGCAGACTGAATAAAGCCTTGTCAATATATTTCTGTTTCATTTTGAAAGTATTTTTCCATAAACATGGGATCATTTCAGGAAATGTTGGTGTAAGCAAGGAACCACTAACCTGACATGCCAGATGGATGTGTTTCACGCATCCATCTGGGAAAGCTTCAATAGGAAACGTTTGAGAAAGAACATTCTGTCTGTCACATCTTTACGGGCCAATCAGAGCAACAAAACATGTGACATAGCTGCTGTCGAGCTGCGCATGCGCAGCTACTGAGGAATAACATGAAACATGGAGACTACAGACATGTAAGTACTCGACTTTTGGCGTTTTTGAAAAGAAAACAACTCACTGCAGTTCTTTGTTCTTCTTCTAACAAAGAAATGTCATCAAGTTCTGATAAGACTGGCGCTTTAGCAGCATCCACGCTAATGTCTTCCTCCATAACTGCACCAGCTCTTGCTGCTGCTTGTTTGCGTCACGACTCTGCTGCGCCTGAAAGTACTGCCCCTCATCGCTGATTGGTCCTGTCACTTTCTAACCGGGCCCAAACAGTTCAGATGGGAGCTTTGCAAGATGGATTCACCAGTGAAAAACAAGGAAACGGGCGTATCCATCTGCTTTGCAAGGTTAAGGAACCACTATAAACACTGTTGCGTCCCTGGTCTTGAGACATCACAGAAAACACACCAGCTCCGCTCAGTTCTTCTTCTATTTGTATTTTTGGCAGTCCCGCTCAGTTGAGAACGATCTGTGCTCGATTGCTCTTCCTCAGTGGATGACATAAACGGTGTGCCACGCTGAAGTGAAATTGAACTGTAGAACTGAATTTGAATTGAATGAACTGAATTTGAATTTTTTATTTTTGAATTTAAGGAATACATAGAGTTGAATGGTCAAGTGAATAAAATACAATTTAAAAGCAAACAAATTCAATTTCAAAGCGAATTAATTCAGTTTCAAAATATTCAATTTTATTCACACAACACTTGCCATCCTTACCCCTTTTAAGTACGACTGAAAGTAAATTTCTGTAAAACAGATTGAATGTTGACACATTCTTAAACTATTTCATATTAGTTGTTTGTGGAATGGATTTAACAGCTGCAGACATTTAAAGCCAAAGGATACTCTTTAAACCACAACATCTTCTTTTCCTCCTTTTCTGAATTTAATGATCTTTCGGGGCCGGACAGGAAGCTTTGGGGGGCCTGATATGGCCCCCGGGCCTCCAGTTGATGATCAGTGGTCTAAAGCTTTAACTGTAGTGTGACTTTACTGTGCATGCCACTATAATGGTTAACTTAAGATTGTGTTTCTTATATACATCAGCCTTTAGCAGGAGCCATCCCAATGTCACTCCTCAAAGGTGAGAAGGACCTTCTCCCCATCAGGAGCTCTACTGCTGTAGCAACCTAACAGGAATGCATGTGTGCTCTGGTGGTCTCTTTGATGATCAATTCCAAGAGTTTGGCATTCGTGTAAGTTTTAGGTTCAAGGGGAGAAGGAAGAAAGGTCAGGAAGAAAGAGAGAGAGGGGGATAGGGAGACAGGGAGGAGCGGAGGAGAGGTTGAGGGTCAGCCAAACAAAAGGCCGTGTTTCTCCGGGTCAGGGCTTAGAGGGCAGGAAGTAGCACAACAATATCCGGCACTTCAGGTTGGGAGCTCCCACCCCCACCAAGTTTCTGTCCCTCGGCCTCACACACAGGTCACCCAGTGTGCCTTGACAATGTGTGTTGATCAAAGGCAAGGTCCTGACTGTTGGGGGTGGGTGGAGAGGAGATTAGCCCTGGAGGGAGGCTGAGCTTTGTGTGGGGGGTTCATGTGTGCTCGGGGTCAGCAGGTCTGCTGCTGTTTCCCCAAAGATTTACATTCATTACTGTTTCCTCCAGAGAGCGCCCACATTTTAGAACGACATAGTAAGAAACTTTCTGTTATAGACCAGCCTTTCCTGAAGTACACTGTGGCCCAGGGTCCAGCAAACCCCACATACAACCAAGACATGTCTTTGCTTGCTTAGCTGTTTGTGCTTTGTTTTCAGAGACATTTAAATGACCAGGAAAGTGTTTATTGATTTGGTTTTAGTCAGGCCTCTGCATGGTCACCTATATTTTATTTTCAGATAATCGTCTCTACCTAGGTACTCTGTGACTCAATAAAGTCTTTCCTCATACGTTATGTACCCAAAGACACTGATAACTTCTCTGCTGGAGAATACTTAGTGGAGGGTCACCAGTTAATCCAACACCAGTTGAACTGTAACACCAGCTCTCTACATCAAACAAAATAAATGATTAAAAGGTGACGTGGGTTGAAATTGTGGCTGAATTTTGTTTCTGCTGGGATGTTTAAAAAAACTGCACATCAAACTAGGTAGTTTACAATAATCTTAAAGGGTTTAATTTTTAAAATGATGTTTATTTTCATTGTTTTATTGTAAATGGCCTATTGCAGCCCACCTGCTGCATCTTTGGGGCCAACTAAAGGGTCAAATTATTGAGAACAGCACTATAAACGTTTATTATTGGATAAAAAAGGCATTTATTGGCCCTTATGAAGAAAACAGCCTGTTGTTGCTGAAGAGTGCCGGGGTTGGTTTATGCAGCAACCAGACATAAAGTGACAGTAAAGTAACACTCACATTTAAGAATAATACAAATCGACACTGTGATTTTAACATCCAAGCTTTAATGAGCTAGCGTTTCCATTAACCTCCTGTTCAGTACTGGGGTTGTTTATGTACGTACCACAGTACATGGATAATTTAGGTGGTGAATATTCATATGATCAAAGTGGATGACATTAACGTCAAAGTCTGTATCCAGGGGAGTTTCGAAGTACTGAGAACTATGCAGGGATGGAATGAAGTAAAATCAAAGGGAGGTGCAGATAGCTGAGCAACATAAACACCAAGGCATTGGCTGGGAAGAGAACAGGCCTGGGCCGAGCAGAGAGTTGTAGTGGACTTTGATGAGTGGGTAAATCTACCCATGACCAAGTCTCTAATGAAGTGGAACTGTATTCAACACAAAATCATGTCTTGCAGAAAGACGTGGATCATTAGGAAAGGGCTGAAAAAAGCACCATCTCACTTCCCTGTAGGTAGGTGTTCATGCTCAGGACGTCCTGGCTCATGAGCAGCAGCAAACATTTCATCTGCAGGGAAGAGTCATTGGTTAGAGCAGTGGTTTTCAAACTTTTTCTGCCCAAGGCACACCTAAGGTTAAAGCCAAAATCTCAAGGCACACCATATCTATATCAATACAAAATAGACTTTTTAAACAACATAAAAGTCAAGGTGGCCAATAAGGGGGGATAATGGGGAGAGGTTTCTGGGGCTCAGCCAACTAAAGGTGGGCTAAAGGTGGCTGAAAGGTGGCAATATTTGGTTAAAGTGATGAAAAAACATGGCAAAATTGGACAAAAAGTGGCAATACAAAGTCAAAAATGGTTAACAATTGGCATAAGGGGCCACAAAATGGGTTAAAAGTGGCAAAACATGTTGAAAGTGTCAAAAAGGTGGTAAAAATTAGTTACTAGAGAGCAAAAGGGTTAAATGTTGCAAAAAGGTGGTGAAAATGTGTTAAAAGTAATTTAAAAAATGGGCCAAATTTGGCAAAAAAATGGCCAAACAAAGGTAAAGTGAGTGAAAATTAGCAAGGAGGTGGCAAAAATGGGTTGAAAGTGTAAAATAACAGAAATGTGGCAAAAGGGGTTAAACTTGCTAAAAGGTAGTAAAAACTGATGAATATAAATGGCAAAAAAATGTCCAAACAATATAGGCAAACACAAGCAAAAGGTATCAAATATTGGTTTAATGTGGCAAAAAGTCCCAAAAAAGCTGCAAAAATGGGTCAAAAGTATTTTTAAAAAAGTTGCAAAATTGCCAAAAAGCAGCAAAAATGGTTTAAATGGTCAAAATATGTGGCAAAATGGATAGAAAAAATGGTTAACTTGGTTAAAAGTTGCATGAATAATAACTTTAACACCAATTTCAACCCAATAATACCTTGCCAAATGAGGTTAGCCAGGATGCTAGCACCAATGCTACTGATACAACACACATTTACTGATATTATTAAATCACAGCTGGGAAGGGCCCATTCTCTGGGGTTTTTTCAGGGGCCCAGCCAGATCCTCAAGACACACCTTGACTTGCCTCAAGGCACACTAGTGTGCCTTGCCACACCATTTCAGAACCACTGGTTTAGAGGACAGCTGTACTGAATTATCCACATTGGATGCTTTTGTATGGCTTCAGGACTACTCCAAAGACACCATGATGGCTAGATTTACTGTTTTAGTGGAGGTTACAATTGAGATCATCAGTTTATGAAGTAACCTTGCAAAGCAGATGGATACACCAGTTTCCTTATTTCTCACCGGTGAATCCATTTTGCAAAGCTCCCATCTGAACCATTTGGGCCCGGTTAGAAAGTGACAGGACCAATCAGCGACGAGGGGCAGTACTTTCAGGTGCGGCAGAGTCATGACGTAAGCAAGCAGCAACAAGAGGCCAGTGCAATCATGGCGGAAGACATTAGCGTGGATGCTGCTAAAGCGCCAGTTTTATCAGAACTTGACGACATTTCTTGGTTAAAAGAAGAACAAAGAGCAGTAAGTCGACAAAAGTCGTGTTCTGACATGTCTATAGTCGCCATGGTTCACGTTATTCCTCGGTAGCTGCACATGCGCACACGCACCTCGGTCACGGCTACGTCACATGTTTTGTTGCTCCGATTGGCCCGTACAGACGTGACAGAACGATCAGTCGGATTGAAGGTTTTCTGGTGTTTCAGGTTATTTATGAAGACTAATATGCGACAGCTGATGGAAAGACTCAATTTTCATCTGTAATGCAGTTTTATGGTGGTGGTTAGTTATTTGTTTGGGTGATTTGTTGGTGCATTTATTTTTCTAATTATTTTTATTTGGCTGTTGTAAGCTGCTTAGCTATGGTAGAAGCTAATGTGCTAATGGGCTGATGTGGAAACACTCTCTTTTTAGTCAGCAAAGGTGTAAAAAGTACAAGAGTATTGTACTCAAGTAGTTAAAAATTACTTGTGTAGAATTAAAGTACTGATTTCAAAATCTACTCAAAAAGTAAAGGTACCCACAAAAAACTACTCAGTTACAGTACTTGGAGTAAATGTAATTAGTTACTTTCCACCTCTGCCTATAGGGGGTCCCAAACATAGTGTAAGTTTAGGAAAGGCTGATCTGGAGCAGCAGTTCCAAACCGTTTTTCCTTAGCCTCACTGAACATTGAACATCAGTTTTAGTAGTTTGCACTGGCAAAATCCCAACATATTAGTCCTACTTATTCAAAAGGTTCTTGCCCAAAGATCTATGCATCTGCTATCCATTATTACAAGGGCATTAGGAGCCACTATAGAAAATAGAAAGAATATAGAGGATCTGTTAATTTTCGAGAAAAAATTTCAAATAACAAGGTTTAGAAATTTGAGATTAGAAAGAAAAAAAAACCAACTGCATGGACGAAAATCATCCCAGATGAAGCTGTTTTTCTTGCGCAAGTCCTGCATATGAGTCTAATCAAATGATACTTCTAACCACAACTGAGCAATAAGGAAGTACTTGTGGTTTTAGCCCAGAATCATCACATTATCATCATCATCATCTGGACTTAAAGAGGCATTTCTGTAAACTGGGGTTATCCAACCACTGTTTCAGTTCAGTTTCCTCGTAAATGTTTGACTTTACAACACAGTAGTGTTGGCTCTAACACACCGTCATACATTCTGTTTCTTCTCATGATTTTGAATAAATTTACCTAATTTTGACAAGGTCAGACCAAATGAGACCCTGGCTCTTCTGAGATCCTTGGTGTCCCCCTAGGGGTGCCCGGATCTCAGGTTGGGGACCACTCATCCAGAGAACAGAAAGTTTTCCTATTTTCACTGCAAACTGCACATGAGAGGTGGGAAGTAACTGATTACATTTACCTAAATTTCTGCAATTGCATAGTTTTTTGAGTACTTGTACATTTTTAAATACATTTTGAAACCAGTGATTTTACTTTTACTTAGGCAAGTTTTCACCTAGAGTGACTACTTTTGCTTGAGTATTATAGTCGTGAATTCTTTCCAGCCCAGGTCTCTCGGCTATTTTTCCCCACATCAGTAGAATAAGTAGTAGTGTAGATCAGGGGTGGGCAACTTTGGCAACCAAGAGGCCCACATTGATTTTATTGTCAATGCCGAGGGCTAAATAGAAACAGATTGTTACATATTATTATTTTAAACCCTGTGATCACTGATAACTCAATGAAAGGAAGAATATGTTGTTTTCATGATCATTTATTATACCAACATTTATGTTTTTGAAGCCAAGTGCAAATAAAAATAGTTAATTTAATGAGATTTTGTTGTTGTTGTTGTTGTTTGTTTGTTTTCATTTTCACTTGCCCCAATATTTCGTGCTGTGGTAGACTTACTGAAACTGATGAACTTGCTGAAAGCACAGATGATTGTCATTCATTCTTTCTTCCTCTTTTTTTGTTTGTTTTTTTGTTTTGTTTTGTTTTGTTTTCTTCTTTATCAACCTGGGAGGACATAGCCAGTACTCCCGGTATCCTCTCCTGTCGGTTCTCTGTTGTAATGTATTCAACCCCCCCCCCCCCCCAAAAAAGAAAAAAAAAATAATGAGAAAAATAATTAAATCAATTTCAAGCTGCTTCTTGAAGGCAAGCTACTTGTTATTTTACTTTAATATTATTATTTTTTAGAAGTGCATTAATTTATGCATTTAAAAAGGTTCACAAAAAACTTGAAGCCAATAAAATCTACTGCTAATAATAATTAAAAAAAACTTAATCAAAGACATAGAAAAAAATTAATAAAGAAAAATAAAACAAATGGAATTTAAATCAAATAAAATAGATAGAAATAAACAAAAAAAAAAGAAAATTAAAGAAAATAAGATGTTAATCGATTAATTTTCTATCTCATAACAAATAAAACAATTATGTTAAAACTGTATTTAAAATAAATTTAAAAATTAGAGAAAAATAAATACAAATAAAATAAAAACAGAACGAAAAATAATAAATCAAAATAAATTAAAAACCCGTTTCAAATAATTTTATCAACTATAAGAAAATGAATAGAATCATCGACCATATACCAGAGAAAAGTTTCTGCAGAGTTTATCCTGTCTTAAAGTTTATAATTTATTGGACTTTGAAATTGTCTTCGAGGACCGCACTGAGTGAGGTGGAGGGCCACATTTGGCCCCCGCCCCACCAGTTGCCTACTCCTGGGATAGATAAACAACAGGGTTACTTCTGGTTGGTGCTTTTCAAAGTAAAAGCCTGGTTTTACATTTCTTTAGAGAAACAGAAAAACAGACTTTGAACAGAATGCTTCAATTTGAATTTTTCTTATTCTTGAGTCAGGTCCAGTGTAGGACGATGACTGAGGTAAACTTATGAAGAGAGATCGACCTGACAGAGTCAAACTGCCGTGGTTCTTAAGTTTCTTTTACTTTCTGCTACGTTGGACCGTCTGTCTTTCTCTGCTCTCTCCAGATTAAGTGAACATGTCAGATTACACATTGTTTTAATGCAATGACACAAACTGTCATCAGACTCTTGTTGCATCTTCCTTTTACATCATGTTCTTTTCTACTAACTCAGTATTTCTGAGAAATGTTCAGGAGTGGTGGGCGATACTGCAAAATTTAATACTGATCCAATACCAAGTAAATACACCGATACCGATACTTTTTAACTCAAAAAAGCAGCAGTATACATAATTATTACATTGATAAAAATAAGGCCAATAAAAACTCAAAAAACATAATATATCGCTTATTTATCAATTTTAATCAATAGAACAAATTCTTTTCTGAGTAGTCTTTAACTATTAGTGAAGAATTCAGAGTAAAACATATTTCAAAGCAGGGTTTTAACTTAATTCATATTTGTAATATGGGACTTCTATTATCCAGTTTGTAGGCCCCACTGTACCCAATGGTTGGACTGTTTAAATTAGTGAATTAATCTGTGTACTATTCAAAGTGTGGTCTGAGAAAATGCTGCAAAAAACAATCTACATTTTTGGAAAACGCAGTCAAATTATTGGTGAATTATTGGTGGTTATTGGTGAAAACAAGTAAACAATAATAAAGGGGAACAGATTTAGAAGCTCTCGAAGTAAATTTGAATAAATTGCACATGCATCAGAGCCAGATACAGAACTTCTTTCTATCCTGGTTTTTATGACTAACCGTACTAGCTGTGGCTTTGGCTCAATGAAAATGCCATCAATGTCTTTAGTTGGAAAGTGAGCGGTGCAGATTAGACATGAATCTAACATCCTCTTCCTGTATTAGTTTTCTTCTAACTTTGAGACACTGGAAATGCTGACTCATCTTTGTATTTTTGTGGAAAGTTATCCCACAAAGCTGCAGCAGTTTATTTCTGTCGATCTCTCCAGTTTGATACAGACGTGAGGACTCTGAATAACCATTTATGTGCTGATGCCTTGAGTGTGTATGAACCTGTTTGCTCTATCTGATTGGTCGCCAAAGTCACGTGACATAAAAGCAGTGCAGCGGCGGACTTTTGGCACAACAGACAGAGGAGAATGACTGCAAACGAATAGATGAGGTGCATGATCGGACGTTTTATCAAAGTACTCATATAATATCGATACTTTTTAAAAGTACTTGATACCAAATGAGTACTGTGTAAATATCAATATATCGACACTTTAGTATCGGTACGCCCACCACTAGCTGGGTTTCCATTACAAATTTTTGCAAAATAAAAACGATAATTCTTAAATTTTGATTAAGCACAATTGTGCTTTGAATGTGTTTCCATTAAAGGGGGTTTTGGGCATAGGCCTAACAATTCTCATAAAATCTCATCTCGCGTTAAAATTTATGAACAAAAGACGGAGGCAACAGATGATAGTTCAGAGGTAAAGTCTGTATGTATGGCAAAAGCCACGAATAAGGGTACAAGTATGATGATAAGAAAAGCCTCGTCTTCTCGTCTGTCCACACGCACCACGCCATGTTGTCTTGGAGTGACTGGTCATGTGACCCCGTACGTCACGTCCCATAACTTACAAATGCAGATTAAATGTTTCCATTACACTTTTGGGATATATTTCTTTATTGAAACGCCTGAAAAACCTCCTCAGGAGAGCATAAAAACTCTTTTGCAACATTACAGAGGTTTTTCAAAATTCAGGTGTTTCCATAACCATTTTTTTATTGCGCTATTTAGATTTTGCACATTTCTAAGGGTAATGGAAACCCAGCTTTTCAGGAGTGAAATGTAAATGTCCGTAGAGTCAGCATCAGGCACTGAGGAAACTTTTAACTTGTGATAGTGGTCATATGTTTTTCCCCTCTTACTTGTTGTTTCCTGTAGTTTATCTGACATTTTGAAGTGCTCGGAAGCTCCAGCTGCCGGTGCATTTTTGAGTCGGGTCATGGCTCTTTTTCTTGTGGTGGTTGTTGGCAGGAGGATACTTAGACAAGTGGTAAGAAGTCTGGGCAGGTCTGACGTTGACTTTGTTTGCTTCATCATCTCAGATTTGAGCAGACGTGACACTCCGGAGAATACCATCTTACACGCTTGGGTGGAGGGAGAGGGAGCAGACACTGAGGAGAGGAAGGTGAGTTAAATAAAAAAAATAACGAGCTGAAAGGGAGTGAAAGGAGACAAAGATGAGGGATGACTGTCTCGATCTGTGCCGTCAGAGGGGATTTATTGTGGTCACATCTGGATGGAGAAAAGAAAAAAGGGCGTATGCGTGACAAAGAGGGAAACACAAGGCATTAAGAAATACACGTTGAGCAAACTTCTGCAGAATTTGTCTTCCTGACTCACTGCGAGAAAAAAAGTGTGGTGTGCAGTGGCGAGATAAGGAAGCAGAGAGAGGAGAGTGAAGGAGAGGCCCAGCAGGTGGACATGAGCCAACATGTCGCTCAGGGCAGAAAAGTGGCTTCAGAGAAAGGAGAGGAGGAATTTTAATGACCCAAAAACCAGCTGGGCAAGTTTGAAGGTGGAATACCACAGATACTTCCCTCGTACTCCTTCTCTGAATCCTCTCCTTCACACAAAGATGGCTTTTAAAACTGAGTTTAAAAACATGGGCAGCTGCAGACATGACGCACTCCTGCTGTTTGGGATTTCATAGCGATGATTCCATAGTCACAAATACAGAGGACGTCACCAGCTTGTGATCTGTCTTGAAAGAGATATTACATAGTAGAGAGTCCCAAAGTGTGTGTTCGCATTTTAACACCACTGGTTCTATCATCTCAAACTCGAAGGGTATTTTTACTGGAGTTTTGGATTAGATGCCTGAAATAAAGCCAGTGGTAAACACAAGGTTAGAAGACTTTACATTTTATCAGTGATAAATAACATCCTAATTGTGAATTTTTAAACTTTTTTTACATCTTACCCTCAAATTCCACATACTCCGTCTGCACAGATATCTACTGCAGAGCAAATCGCTCCCTATTTAGTCAGTCTGAGCAATTTGTCATCATGCCAAACATGTAAACTCCTCTACTAGTCTGCCTTTTATGCACTTTAATGACTTGTACTAAAACTTTGCAATGTACCGGTCACACTAAGAGTCTTTTATAGAAGAGGTAAGGCACAAAGTTGCAATCTAGTGGTGGTGATGCTGAAGTCAGCTGTCCGTGGTTTAGTTCCTTTATCTGCTAAAGCCCAGTTAAGAGCAAAGACTTGCAGAGCAACCAGACCGTCTTACAGATCTGCACACAAGTCATTTTTGCAAGTCCAAGTCAAGTCTCAAGTCTCCAATGGTTTGAATGAGTGTACTATGATCTGCTTCTGACAGCCAGTCTGCTTAGACCTCTGCATGGTTGTGTCTAAGGATTAAAATCCTGTTATTGACAGTGGCCGGCCGGCTGCGGCCCTGCACATGTGTACGCTTACATATGACCTGGGCTTGGCATCAATGTTTTTGCACACCAGCCACTGTGGCTAATGGTTACTAGCCACTCAGTGTTTCCACTAGCCACAGTCCTGATATGAAACAGAGACATAATTCATACACAGAGAGAGGAAATGTTTCTGTTATTTCTCAGATAAAGAAAAACATCCTGTAATCTTTGGCTGATTCTGATTTTTACTGTTCAGACCTGCTGACATCTTTTTTTTTTTTTGGTGCCTAAACGCATCATCTTTCTTTGAAACACTAAAACTGACGACAAAAAATGTCATCCTTGATTGTTTTTTTTTTAATGGGTATTAATTTTGTACTAATAATAAAACATTACATGTTAATGATTCATTGAAAAAATAAATGACAACTGCAGCAGGTTTCATGAACATTTCTAAATCTGACTCAGACTACCCCCCATTACCCTTAAAACTTCTGTCATCACTAAAGATGTGTCTTTGTATTTTTAAAATTAAGCTTTAAATGCATTAAATTATCCGTTAATCTAATGGATGCATAAGTTCACATCTTGAACAGTTCTAAACTTCTGTTTTGGCATCTCTTGTAGTTAAAATTTAAAAAAGGGGAGGAACCTGGCTGCGAAGGATTGAAGTGGCAAAATGGAGAAAAATGTGCAAAATGAGGCAATAAATAGGCTGAAGTTGGCAAAGGAAGTAGCAGAATGAACAAAAGTGGCAAAAAATGAGCTAAAAAGTGGTGAAAAAGGGCAAAAAGGCAAGAAGGGGTTGAAAGAGGCAATAAAAGGTGAAAAGCAGCAAAGAATAGGTTGACAGTGGCAAAATGGAGCAAAACTGTGTTTAGTGGAGAAAGAAGTCGCAAAAAGGGCAGAAAGTGGCGAAAAATGGGTGAAAAAGTGGAAAAAAGGGCATAAAAGGTCAAAATGTAGCAACAATGTGTTGAACGGAGCAAAAAGGGGGCCGAAAGCAGGAAAAGGGTAAAAAGCTGCAAAGATAGGTTAACAATGGCAAAATGGAGAAAAAATCTGTTGAAGTTGGCAAAAAGAAGTCGGAAAAAGTGCAGAAAGTGGCGAAAATGGGTTAAATTTGGCAAAAGAAAAAAAAGGTTGAAAGTGGCATAATTAGGGAAAAAAAATTAAAATTGCTCAAAGTTGGCAAAAAAGGGTAGAGAAGTTAAAAAATGGGTTGAAATCGGGAAAAAGTCGTGAAAAGCAGCAAGGGTTGACAAAAAGGCTTAGAAAAGGCAAATATAGGGTTAAAATCTCTCCATGCCCTGGCTCCTCAGTACCTTTCTGATCTCTTCCATCCATACACACCATCCCACAACCTTCGGTCTTCAGACACCGGCCTACTTCCCATGCCCAAAACCAAACTCTGAACCTTTGGAGACAGAGCCTTCAGTGCTGCAGCTCCCACCCTCTGGAACACTCTTCCTGCAGACATCCGTAGCGCTCCATCATTTTCAAAAAACGTCTCAAGCACCACCTGTTCACCACAGCCTACAGTCTTCACTAAACCAGCCTTATGCTCATCCTACCCCTCACTTAGTTTGTCCATGTCTTATCTGGTTCTTGTAAAGCGTTCTTGGGTTTCTTGAAAGGCGCTATATGAATTCAAGATATTATTATTATTATTATTAAAAGTGGCCAAAAATTGGTTGAAAAAGGCAATAAGTAGCAAAACAGGCCAAATAAGGCAAAATAGGTTAAAGTTGGCAAAAGAAAGGTGCTGAATGGACAAAAAGTGGTGAAAAAATGGGTGAAAAAGTGGAAAAAAAGTGGTGTAAAAGGGTGAAACATGGCAACAATCGGTTAAAAGAGGCAATAAGTGGCCAAAGTTTCTAAAATGAGGCCAAACATAGGTTACAGTTGACAACAAAAGTTTCAGAAGGGATAATAAGTGGCAAAAAATGTGGCAAAAGTGGGAAATCAGTGGCGTTAAAGGGTGAAATGAGCAACAGTGGGTTGAAAGTGGCAGAAATCGGGTAAAAGCAGCAAAAATGGGTTGTTAAGGGCAAAAACATTGAAAAACAGCAAAAAAAAAAAAAGTGTAACAAATTGGAGCAAAAATGTTGCTCCAAAAGTTGCAAAGGGGGGAAATTTGGCAAAAAAGGGTGAAAAAGTGGAGAAAACGGTTTGAATGTGGCAAAAAGGTGTGAAAAGTGACAAAAATGGGTTGAAAGATGCAATAAGTAGCAGAACAGGCCAAACAAGGTTAAACAGTCTGGAGATGGCAAAAGAAAGCTGGTGAATGGACTAAAAGTGTTAAAAAAATGGGTCAAAAAGTGGGAAAAAGTTGTGTAGAAAGGCAAACGTGGCAACAATGGGTTGGAAGTGGCAAAAATAGGGTAAAAGCGGTAAAAACGGGTAGGAGTCGGCAAAAGGAGTCACAGAATGGGTGAAAATAAGCAAAAAGTGGTAGAAAACGGTGAAAGTGAAAATTCAGATTGAAAGCAGCATAAAAGTTGCACAAATGGCCAGAAAAAGTGGTGAAAAGAGGTTTAAAAGAAGCATGAAAACAATTTCAACATCAGAACCAAAATAAAGGAACTGTTAGCGGGGATGCTAGCACCAGTGCTACTGATCAAACACACATGCACTGATATCACCAATAAAACACTGGGGAGGGCCCATTCTCTGTTTTTTAGAAGCCCAGCCAAATCTGTGGGCAGGCCCACTCACAAACAGCCTACATGCTAGAGTCAAGGCTGTTGAGGCTGAATTTGTCTGTGGTATCAGGGCTGAGCTAGCTAGCATGTCTGTGTTTACATCTGCCTGAAATTGCAGAGCTCTACCGCGACAGAGAGGAATTAGTGATGACTCACTGTCATGCAGGAGTCAGACAGCACAGCCATCATTATCATGATGACAGAAAAAACAGTGACTGAGCAGAACCGTCCTAGAGACATGTTTATTGAACTTAAGAATGAAATCTCTTTATATGGAGAATAAAACTGGTAAGCTCCAGGATGCTGAATGAACCCTCCTCCACCCTTAGCCCTGTGCCCCAGTCCTGCTCTCCCTGTGGTCCTGAAGTAGAATCCAAAGGCCAGTTTCTCTTCTGGTCTAAAAGTGAGTTAATGATTTCTATAAGGATCTGTTTACCCGAGCTTTCCCTTTCCCTTCAGCCGATGTCCCAGGCTTATCTCTGACCTGAGCGTGATCTGTCGTCACATTCTCTCACAGTGGTGTGATCAGCTGTTTTCCTTTCTCTGTCAGACTCTGCTCTGACTCTCTTTATCTTCAGTTTCGGAGCCTCTCCTTTCTTTGAAACTCTTCAGTTCTACTTCTGTAGCCGCCTGGTCGGAGGTTTTATGTTTTTACTGCAGAACACAGGACTCTAGTGTTCATGTGACGGGTCAGTGCTGAGGGGTGGGGGCACATTTGCTTTCCATTCTGCGTCCTTGTGTTGGTTTCATGGCTGGTTGTTACATAAACTCCTGCTGCTGTCATTTAATGTTGTTAATCAAACAATGACTTATAACATCACTGTGCCAAAAATGATCAGACCATTTATATTTTATACAACCACTGAAACCCATTTATATCTGCATTCTTGCAGAAGCACTTGTAGCTGAGAGACCAGTTTTATTGGACCCTGGTGTTCAGGGTTGTGGTCTTCATCGTCAGTGGGAACAGGCAGCCATGTCAGTAAAACCCTGACTGCATAATAATGCCAGTTTCAAACCTAAAGCACAGCTCTGTGACGCACTAATAAAGTATTCTTGTCCAGCGAATGAACTCAGTCTAATGGTGCTATCATCGCCATGGTGACCAGTACCGCCCCTGGCGTGCAGATCTCAGCCACAGAAACTTGCAGTCCCAGGAAGCAGGCAGAAAAGCGGACATTTAAGATCTCTTTTTGTCCAGGAAGTGGTAAAGGTTGCTTTGCTTGCATCTCTATTAACGGTTTATGGTGGCTTTTTACAGGATGTTGACAGTCAGTTAGAGCAGTCACATTTTTCTCAGGAAGAGTTTCAGACCACCAACTGTACGGAGACGAGTGGACCGCTAATGTTTGGTTTGGTGCAGGACACTTTCATCCAGTTTATGGAGAACGACTTGAAATTAACTTATGTGCCTTTTTTCTGCCTGAAAAATGTAAAAATCCATCCCAGAATATTGGCTGGTGTGATTCTGACCGCTTTCAGGGTCAAGAATTTGGACCGTCAGTTCACTCTACCATTAAAAATGTCCAGTATCTGCAGTGCCTATGAAAAGTATTCACCCCTCTGGATGTTTTACCCTTTTATTGATTCTATAAATCAATCCTGGGTGATAAAATGTGTTTTTTTGAAGTAAATACATTTAAAAAAAAAACTCTTTCATGTCAAAGAGAAAACAGATTTAGAAGTAATGTAAATAAAATTATGTAATGTGAAATAAAATACTGCATAAATATTCACCCCCTTTAAATTAACTGACCTAATCCAACAGAGGTCCAGCATATTGGTGCTAGCGGTCTCACAGTTAGTGAGTGAATGTGTCTCTGTGTTGTAGTATAAAGACACCTGTGTCTGGAAGGCCCAGTCACTGGTTAATCAGTATTCCTGGCTACCATTACAACATAAAGACAAAGGAACACTCCAAGCAACTCAGAGAAAAGGTTATTAAAATGTCTAAGCCAAGAGATGGACACAAAAACATTTCCAAGACTCTGAACATCCCCCAGAGTTCAGTTAAATCCATCATGAAGGAGTATGTCACGTGTGTAAATCTGCCTAGATCAGACCGTCCTCACAAACTGAGTGGGCGTGCAAGAAGGAGACTAGTGAGAGAGGACACCAAGACTGACAAGGCTCCATGGCGGTTTCGATTCCTGAAACTAATTTAAAAAAAATGGTTTGGCACCTGAAAAGTTGGTTCTCATCTGGAACCACAAAAAACAGTTGGTTGCAAACCGTGACATCACCAGTGGGTGTGTCCTATTCTGGGTTGTGAAGAAGAGTGGAAAATGGAGAAAAAGTCATCTGCTGAGGCAGGGCTCCAGACTAACTGTTTTTACAAGGAGCACAGTGGCCCCTAACTTAAAGTTTTAGGGGCACACACTGTAAATCAACTTGCAAAGTGAATATTCACATTTTCTCTCATCTTCACTGTATTACTGTGGAGTTGCACTTTCATTACACCGGTCACGGCACATTTTATGTTTCAGACTGGCATTGTGTTTGCTCAAAGTGTCGTGTTTTAATTGTGTAGTGCCAGTATTATCAGCAAATTTCATGTTGGCCTCATGTTGTGGGTATCGACAGCAGAATTTGCAGTTCATTGAATTCGTCTCCCTGAAATACCTCAGCCAGGTGAACTCTTGCAGCCACTCATCCCGAAAACAGAATTTCCTGCCTTTTTTTTTTTTTTTTGCCATAACTGTTTCCTCACAAAACGAGTCGGACTCATTATCAGGATTTGTCTCCTCTGGCACACTAGTTTACACGGGAGAAAGTAAGCACCAATAGTCCTCTTCGCCATTGTTCATTGTTTACAAGAGTTATGTGAAACCTGTAGATTCACGCGATAACCCCAAGACTCGCCTCTTTTCACACATTAGCCAATCACAGTAGTCATTTGGCCCCCCTGCTCTCACACACATTGGCCCACCTTCTTCTTCTTTGGTGTTCGTCTCCTTTCTTCTTCTTTTGGAGTTAATGTCGGTGTGCAAACCAGCTCATTTGTGCATTATCGCCAGCAACTGGGCTGAAGTGTGGAGCAGAAGTTAGTCAGCAACAAAAAATATTTGATAATAATAATTTTAAAAAATCGGCAAATTATTGGTCGTACATGTGCGAGTAGATGAAAAATTTACTTGCACTGTCTCAGATTTTAGGGGCAAAATGCGACCATTTAGGGGCAGTCTGGAGTCCTGTGCTGAGGAGACTTAAGGTTTGGTTGTGATCTGGGCATTGACAGAATTCCAGGTGGAGCAGGAGAGTAGAAGAAGGAAGATAAAACATATGCAGAGCTTGTGGAAGAGATGGTGAAGGCTGGGTTCGCCTGAACGCCAGACCAAATAATTAAAAAACCCAGGAAACCGCCTGAGATAACACCAAGGTTTGAGACTCCAGAACGGAGACAGAGCCAGAACCGTGCCTGTCTGAGAGCACTATACGACTACTCTGGAGGAGTTCCAAGCTGGGTTCTTCACCAGTCAGAGCTTTACGGGAGAGTGGCAAAGAGAAAGACACTGTTGAAGAAAACTCAGATTCAATCTGGACTAGAGTTCACCAGAAGGACTGTGGGAGACTCCATGGTCAAGAGGAAGAAAGTTCTTTGGTCTGATGAGACCAGAATGGAGCTTTAGCCATCAGACAAGACACCAAAGTCTGCACATCACCACAAACACACCATCCCCACTGTGGAGCACGGTGGTGGCAGCATCACTCTGTGGGGATGCTTCTCAGCAGCCGGTCCTGGAAGACTTGTAAAGATAGAGGGTAACATGATGCAGCAAAATGTAGCAAAATCCTGGAGGACAATCTTATTCAGTCTGCAAGAGGAAGACAAAAAGGCGAATGGCCAAATCAAAGTCCAGACCTTAATCCAATAGAGAATTTGGGGCTGGACTTGAAAAGGGCTGTTCACACCTGATCCCTGTGCAACCTGACAGAGCTTGAGCAGTTTAGCAAAGAAGGATGGAGTAAAACTGTAGCTCCCCCTCTAAAAGTCTGACCCTGAAATCTCTTGACTTTTATAGGTTGTGAGTTCAGCCTTCAAACTCTCCTTCCCTCTGAAATGAACAGCAGTTTGATCATCAGTGTAAAATACAGCTGAAGATTATTTCCTTTATTCTTAATCTCTGTACAGAACATGAAGTAAAATCTCTCTTAAATGGTCTTATATTTTATTACTCCTTATCTCTCTGGGTTTTATCTGCTCTCTCTCTACCAACGTCTGTCCGTTATCATCTCCTCTTCTGTCCCTCCCCTGTCCTACTGATCTCTGATACCCCTTTCTTCTTCTGACGTTGTCATATTATGTTTCCTCGTCCTCCTCCCTCCCTGACCATCCATCACTCCTGATGACAAGTTTTCAAAGACTTTAGAAGAATGGAAAGAGACGTGGAAAAAGAGGAAAAGCCTTAAAGGGCTGCTGGCTAGTGTAAAGATTGAGAGAGTGCAGGCTGAAGGAGAGGAGGAGGATCGAAAGAACACTTAACCATTTCCTGCCTGGAAAAACAGTCTGACTAAAAGGTCACATAAATACACACTCATGCACAGATACAGCAATGTTGACAGGAAAACAGCTTGTTGCCAGGACGAAGGACTCATTTATTGCTTCCTCTCTGCCTCGGTGGATGCACCATCAGTTTCTGTACATTGTATGTGTTTCTGCCTGCATGGCAACCACAGCACACAGGTTATGCAATAAAGCAGCAATAAGGGATGAACTATGAGTAACAGAGCTAAAGGTGAACCACTGGTGTGTGTGAACCTCAAACAGGCCATCCCAGGAGGAAACGGAGCATACTAAAGTTTATTTAGATCATTTCTGGTCAACTTTACACATTTTAAGAGTGCTAAAATAAATGTGGAACAACTTTTGGTTTGAAGATATGTTGAAGTTGAGTTATAAACAATCAACAACACACACAATTCTGTCAGAACAGAAAACTAAATCTGCAACTTTAAACCCCTCAGAGAACGTTTACCACGCTCATGTTTGGTGTCTTTTTTCAGCACAACCTCAACTTTACTGATCACAAACTATTTTTTATTTCTTAAACTTGCTGTATTATAGGACCTCCAAAAATCACCCCAAAACTGAAAAAAATATATTTTTAAAATTGCTATTTAAAAGAATATATATTTTATAATATGATAAAGTTGTCATTTCAAGAGTTAGAAATTTAGAAAAAGTTGTAAACTCACATAAAAGTAGCAGAATTACATATATCCAACTAAAATGAATGTTTTCACACAGAATACATCTCTACCTATAGCTGCTTGTTCTCTACTAATCCAGCGGTTCTCAGCATGGGAGTCGGGACCCCCTTGGCAGTCGCAAGAGACTGAGAGGGGGTCGCTAGATGCCTTAACCCGTAGAGCTCACCGATCCGTGCCGCTGGCACACCCCTTTGTAAATGGCTTGGAAACTTTTGAACGTCGTAGACACTAGCTTGTTGGTTCCTGTGAAAGCTCTGTGTTGTGCCTTTCTAAATATGCCTTTCATGCATCCGTAGCTCTTACAGAACATTTCCTAGTGAGCCAGGAACTTGGCTGGCTTCTTGGGGTCTCTGAGGACAGCGCTGTCATATGCAAGAAGTGACACAGTTTAGGAAAACGTTATTAATAGGGCTGTCAAAATTAACGCATTAATGCGGATGAATCCATCTGATTAAAAATTTTAATGCAATTAACCCATCTACGGCGCAGAATGATCCCTGAAACGTCTCTGGCAACGCATTTCAGGCAGTTTATCCAAGTAGGGTTACTGTTGAGCATGCCGCACGCATGCACAAATGGTCCGTTGATCCAGTAGTGACCAAGCATCTCGATATGGAAGACACTAAACAGCACGTTGGCCCTCTTGATGGGAAAAAAACAAGACAAACAGTCGACCGACATAAAGTATTATGCACATTCTGCAGGAAGGAGTTTTCTTTTCACCGAAGGACTTCCAGCTTAAAACACCACATTAACGCGAAGCATACGGGATTCTGCTAGCACTTTGGCTAACGCGTCTGTTTGCTTATGCAAAATAAAAACGCAATTAATAGAGATTAAAATTGAATAATATTTAGTCATGATTATTTGAAATGAATCCACAGCAACCCTGTGATTAATCTGATTAAAGATTGTAATCGTTTGTCAGCACTAGTTATTAACTTTTGAACTCTAAGTCATAGACACCCTTTTTTTCCTCTGAAAGTTGACCATTTTGCAGTTCATTTGCTACCATCAATGTCTCCGTACCCCTAAAGGACGCCGTTCTAGTGAGCCCGGAACTTCGGTGACTTTTTGGGGTCTTTGAAGATTAAATCCACGGCGTTAGATCCAATAATAAGCATCTTTTAGTCCGTTTTTAATCCATCTTTGATCATGTACTTTGGCTTTTCTGAAAAGGGGAGAATATGAGCGAAAGAAGAAACGCGTTGATGCTGGCTGTCATTCACAAGTGTAACGAGCAGCCGCAAGCAACAAGCTCCCCCTACTGACGAAAACAGGAAGTGCTAGACAACAACAAAACCTGGACAAAACCAGTCGATTGCTGAGGTGAATTTATCCTTTTAACATATCAGAACAAATAAAAACTTTGACGTTGAACACATGTTAGAATTTCAAAGTGTTTTTAAAATGCATATTAACCATTTCCTGACATGTTGTTTTTAGCTTAAGATTAATACTTTTTTATAAAACGTGTAGATAGATAGCAGATATGAACCTAAAACAAGTTTAACAAAAAAATAACATTTTACATGACCATTTCCAACACATACTCTTATCTCAACCCCCTTCCAAATTGGTTTTAAGCCCTTTTAAACTTAAAATACCAATTTTAAATGCTTTTTAGCTTAGTGATCATTTTATATCCACTACACATGGACTTTTCTTGCATACATGTAGATATTTTGAAAACCGTTGGTCACAGAATGTTTATTTTTTCACTGTTTTGTCCCCAAGAGATGGAGAACAAGTCTTTGCAAAGAAAATGCTTAGTCACTATTGTTTACTGTGTGTTATCAATGAAAATGTTTGAGTTTCAAATTTTGATTAATTATTTATTTTGTCTTTAGAGTCCTATAACTTTTTCAAAATTCAAGTGACCTTACTGTAGTAGATATATCCTTAAAGTCCAGGTTGTCCTGAAATAAAGGATGTATGGAGCTTGACTGTGCACCACAGGGTTGATGTTTTATAAGCTCTTTAAGAAAAAGTCCAGACGAGACACGATGGTTACAAAGTAGCTGTGAGCTCTAAGGGTTAAAAAAGCTGAGAATATTTATAAATGCTTTAATCTGCATATATTTTAGCTATTTTTTATGAAAACCTATGTATTTAAAATGATTTCAGTGCATGATAATAATAAAAACCTAATAAGAACATGAAAACCCAGAGAATGGGGTTTATTTGCTTAATGCCACTATTAACCATTTTCACAACTTTTTCACCATTATAACCACAATTTCTGATTGTTATGCCCATTTGGCCAGTTTTACACATTTCTGCTGCTTTCTGAATGATCAGATGATCGTGAAAAAATGTTTTGTTTTTTTTTTGTCCTTTTTTAAAAAAGGGGCATGAACTAGTGAAGTTAAAAGCCAGTGTCTGTCCTCTGCAGTATGGACCACTGTCCTCAAATTCACATGATCAGATGTTATTTGATCATGTGAATTCCCTGTTTGCTTGGCCCGTTGACATCAAACATAAAATTGAAAGTGATTACACTGCTGCACGTGGCTTTGTCTGCATAATATCATGTGACAAAAACATCAGAGGATGACGTCACACCGGCCTGATTGTAGATTCCTGAGGTGAAGTGAAACTTCCTTACTCTTGTGCATGTCTGTGTTTCCCTTTGAGTCTCCACGACCCCAAAATAAAGGTGACAGAGACCACAGACCCCCACTGTACCTGAAGGTGGCTGATCACAGCCATGAACATTCAAGAATAGTCATGTGGAGACAAGGCTGTCCATAAGCGGGGAACTATCTGGAGTCTAGCCAAAGTGGGGGCCACAAAATCATGGTCCATTGTAAAGTTAAGCTGTGGTATTTCATATTTAACCTGAATAATAACCACTCTTATCAAAGAAACACATTTTCATTCATTCTTGTAGTAAGTAGCCCTCCTGATTCTTTTGTTAAAAGCATAATTAAAATATGTTAAAAATAGCTACAATGGGTTAATGATAGCAAAAAATGGTGGGAAAGGTGGTGCAATTGGATTGTAAAAGTAACAGCAATGGGCTAAAAATGCCACAAATTAGATAAAAGTGGAAAAAAATAACCTTAAAAAAAGACAAAAATGTTTTAAAATGGCAAAAAAGGGCATAATTAGTTGTTAAAAGGATTTAAAAGTGGCTGAAATGTGGCAAAAATAGGTGGAAATTTGGTGAAATGGGATGAAAATTGATATAAACTGGCAAAACAGGGTTATCAGAAAAAGTCATAAACTGGTAAAAATGGGCATATCAAATTGTGAAATGTGGATTAAAAAGTGGTAAGAGGGGTCAATAGTGGCAATAATGTTTCAGCTGAGACAACAATAGGCAGAGATGCAAGATTTGGGTTAGAAGTGGCAAAAACAGGCAGAAAAAAAGTGGTGAAAAGGGTTTAAAATGGACAAAAAATGTGTTTTAAGTTGCAAAAACGGGTAAAAATTGGGCAAAATTGGTTCTTAGTTTTTTAAGGCATCTGGAGACCCCCTCTCAGTGTGTCATGACCCTAGTGCAGGGTCAACCATCCAATTACTGCTTACTGTATTTATGCACTGCAATGACAGTAAAGGTCTGTCTTTGGGTCTGAACTGTTCTCAGAGTTTTAAAGTTTTTATCATAACATGCACTAACAATAAATTGAACTAACTCCACTTTTCCACTGTGTGATATCAGCTCCACTCCTGTACCCCATACCTGTGGACCCCTGATGTCAGTGTTTGTTGTGCTGCATTCACAGGGGATCAGTGAAGTCGGTAATGAGCTTGAATTTACAGACATTTCTGCTGTCTTGCACCCTTGCATGCATTTGTATTTCTAAATTCTATACTACCATCTCTGGAGCTCAGCCAGAGTGACCATCAGGCTCTTGGTCTCCTCTCTTACTAAGGCCCCGTCTCCCCCGATTACTCAATTTGGCCGGCCGACCAGCTGGAAGAGTCCTGGTTGTGCCAAGCTTCTTTCATTTGAGAATTGTGGAGGCCACTGCAGATCTGTGCTTGTCAACAATCCTGTCTGAGCTCTGCAGTTCCTCTGACCTCATGGCTTTTGCTCTGATATCACTGCAGCTGTGAGGCCTTCTAAGGAGAGACGTGTGCCTTTCCAAATCATGTCCAATCAGTTTAATTTTGGACAGGTGGATCCAACCAAGGTGTGGAAACATCTCAGCAAAGATCAGAGAAATGATATTTATGGTTTTATTTCTATAAATGTGCAAAAAATTCTGTCATGAGGGGGTGCTGAGAGTTGGATAATGAGTGAGAAATTATTTTTTGGACTGTAGCATCAGGTGAAGGGGGTCTGAGTGCCTTCTGAATGAACTGGATGCTGAGGCGTTCCTATCACAGTAAGAACCAGGTACCAAAACCAAGTAGTAATCCAAAACAGCAAATGAAGCTTTAAATTGATGTATTTATTACAGAAGTATTCAGTTCTGAGTAAACACAAGAAAAGTGTGCCCATAGAAGTACAGCAGACAGAATTTAACCCCTCTATAAAACATTAGAGGTACAGCAGTGCTGAAATAAACCTTGTGATTTTAAAGTCACTTGTTTTATCTTCTGACATGTCACGTTCTCCCTCTGAGGTGTTTGTTTGTGGGCTGTAGGAAACTGACTCACTGATGATGAACTTCATCCCCTCTACCTTCTCCACAGGAAGCGAGTACAGCACTTGTCTTTGTGTTGTGACTCGGTTTGAAACCGAGTCGATCACCTCATTTCCTGGCAGAGGGGCAGAGAGGAGACAAGCGGTCTGCCTTTTACCACACAAAGTCCAGGAAGTGTAGGCAGCAGGGTGGTATCCAGAACAACCAGCTGTCCCCGGTCCACAGTTCATGACCTCAGAGGATAAACAGACTCCCTGCTGAAGCGTCCTTGAGGACTCTTCTGGATCTGACCCTGATCCCTAATCTCCTGCAAACCACCAAAACAAAGCACAGTCTGCATCAGTGAAACCTACCACGTTCACTTTGTTAATGCCTCTGAACTCATTTATGCATCTGACTGAGAAATATGAAGACTTTAGCTCCCCCTCCTGGCTGCTCGAGGTTCTACAGGCAGCGCCTGGGAAAGAGACAGAAGGAAAAGATTGAGTAAAGAAAAGAGATTTGGATGACTCAGTTCCTGTTCACTGAAGATCGACGCACAAAACATCTTTCAAACACGCAAACTTCCCTTCAATCTGTAGTCTAAACATTCAGGATAAGGGCTGTCTGAGAGTTCCCAGAAATTAAACACACCCCTGATCTGCACCAGCTTTAGTGTTTTCTTTTTAATGTGCACATATTTGAAAGTAGACCTACTTCCTGTAAGTCAGCCAGCATTACAGATTATTCTAATTCATGATGTTTTTGTAAGGCATTACAACTTCCTGGAAGTGTCTCCTTTAAATGAAAAGTCACAGCTGTTGTATGAGTCAGTATTTGTTTGCATGTTAAACTGGATTTTTAAAATGTGTTTAAACAGGTTAGACCAACTGAAATCGTACTAATCTGAATTTCTTAGCATTAGAGAATATGTAGACTCTGCCAGGCTGTGGTGCAGCCATGCCGTTGGGCCTGTGCACACCCACCCTAAAAGTGGGGGGTAATAGACTTTCCTTGATTATACTTTTGTATTATATAGCTATTTGAATGCTACATAGACCTAAAATACAGTTTCCCTTGAAACATGCAAACTCATGATTATGCATCCATCAGGTGTGAAGTCAAAACCAATCATGTCTGTCCAGATTACGCTGCTGATGCGAATAAAACCAGTGCAGGTGCACTTACATGTGCACATGTTTCTCAGCTGAGCAGCAGATGCTCCATGAGGGACAGAGAGAGAGAGAGCTGCAGGTGAAGGAGGGAGACTCAGGTCTCAATAGGTCTCAAGGTTTAATCAACACCTCGCTCTCATCAGCCTCGTCCAATAGTGTGCATCTGCAGGCAGCAGGTTCAGAGCCGTGGCTGTAGGACGCGTGTTTTTTGCAACAGTGCCTCCCAGTGAAGTGGAGGAGCATTGCAGTTAAACAAGCAGCAGGTGCTGGACCACAGATTCAGGATCTAGGACCCAGTTTATTCACTTGAGTTGGCACAACTCTGATAGGCAGAAATCTAAAGTTCACTTGAAGTTATTTTTTGTTACTTGTGTTTTCCCTTTATTTCAGAGAACTGTTTTATGCATGTTTACTTGTGTAAATCATATTTTTTCCTCTTATAGGTTGTTTCCACCAAGCAGTCAGGCTCAGTTCGGAGCAGAACAGCATGCATTTTTTTGCGTTTCCATAGAGCAAAAGTTGGAAAACCAAATCGTACCGTCCCACTTTTCAGCACCCTTCCATAGAGGTACCAATCTTACCTATCCATACCAAGTCAGTACCCCCTATTGTTGTCCACACAACAATAGGGGCTGTGCTGACGTCACATCAGCCCACGACTCAGCTGCTCGGCTCCAGGCTGCAAAACACGGAAGTCTGCTCTGTGAGGACTGGCGAAAACGGGACTAAATGGACTAATATCTGCTTAAATCAGGAATATTTGGACTCAACAGGGATCCAAACTGTTTCCTAGTCTGTGGATATTGGTATCTGGCCACAAATCAAGTTTCCTGACATTTATCTGGACCTGATTTTAAGAACACAAAGCAGAGCCTGAAGGCTCACATCAGCCTGATCCATCCGTGATGGATGAGAAACTAAATGAATGCTTATTTAAAGTTTTGTGAAAACAAAACCTTAGAGCCGTTGATTCTCTGTACTGTTACTAGTTCTTAGTCTACTTCTTACTTTAGGTAACCCGTGAAAACATCGCTCTGTGGTTGTTGGACGTGTTTGTAAAAACTTCAGGCTGCAGACTATTTTAAAACCAGATCAGCGCACCCAGGATTTCTGACTGAATCTAGCTTGATTTTAACAACAGCTGAACTTTTCCTTTAATTTTAATTCGGCGAATTCTCACAGTACAGCTCTAAACTTTGATATTTTGTTGTATAAACTGTTCTAGACTAGATATATTCACATATTAACGTAGCGTTATGACTCAAACCGTCTCTGTACACGTACTCCATCAGCTGAGGATCTGTACTGACGGCAGTTAACATCATTAAAATGTAGTTATTTTTTTAAAAAGCACTTTCAGCTGAAATAAAGCTGTTTACTGCTTATTCTCTACTGATTTCTGTCACTCATCCTTTCTATAACTCTAGACCAGCAGACTCGCACTGCATGTGACTTCACATTCACCGCCTTTACAGCCCCGCCCACCAAGTCGGAGCACGGGTTTCTGTGGAAATAAACTATTTTGGGGTTTAGTGTATCAAACCATACCAAACCGAACTGGATCAAACCAGACCCCATGATGGAAACACGGCTTAACATGACTGCTTGCTGAGTACAAGCTGAAAAAGACTCTTTTTAGAAATAGACTCTCAAATTCCTTTATTATGTAATTTTACTCGTTTCAGTTTAAGAAGTTTTCGTTCTACTAACTCAGTGGTTCCCAAAGTGGGCTGAGGGCCCCCCCCAGTGAGGTGCAGGGTCATAACGGGGGGGTGAGGCAAGGCCAGGCTAAGCAGCACCAGCTGAAGACTTTAGGCCTGTAAAGGGGGGAAGTTTACTGAGATCTCCTCAGATTCAATGATATCATTGCAGCTCAAGTCCAAGACACTGTCAGCATTTTGGATTGGAGAGGAAAAGGAGTGTTAGTGGCTAGGCATGAGAGCCTTTGCCATACTTTTGTGTGAGGATGTTGCAAAAGGCTGTTGCATCTAAAACACAAAATCAGATCACAGCTGAACACTGAAAATGAACTGACAGTCTCACAGCTGCACTCAGGATGCAAAAAGGTCTGTATCATCAAACAAGCCCACAGTTGTGGCTGAAATTATTGCAGGACTGGGTGTGTAAATCTTAAAGATGCATATTCAGTTTTTATTCTCGGAAAACTGTTCATCTTCAGAGAGGCAGATTTTTAAAACTACAAATTTTTAGGTTTTATGTGGTGGTAAATTATACAAAAAAAAAAATGTTGCAAAAATTGTGAATAACAATGTGTGTTAGGTGTGTTTTTGTCATTCATTTACATATTTTTACATGTAGACACATACAATGAGGGGTAGGGGCCAAAGGGGGGCCAGACTAAAACAGTTTGGTACCCACTATACTAACTGTACTTTATTCTGTGAAATCACCTCATTCTGAAGAACATCAGTGTAGAAATGTACCATGTAGTCCTACGCCCTGATTGTCAACCATCACTGTCGTGAGTAGTAGCATTAGTAATCTGTATTTAAAAGAATGCTTATAAGCAACATGCATGTGTGCAAGCAGGGTCCTAAATCTACGATCCTGAAACTGCTACCTGCAAACCTGTAGATACGCCCTTCTCGCCTCATCCGCTGTGAATGACACTGCAGCAGCAGAGAGTCATTTGTGATTTTCATCACTGGATTAACGTTTCTTTATGACACGACAAAAACTAACACAACAGGTAAGGAAAGACAGGAGTTAAAGTGCTGAAAGTTTCTGTCCGATCTGACGACTCAAAATCTTCTTAACAGCAAAAATGAAACTCTCTCTGATCAAAGATCAAACTGACACGGCTTTTCTCCCACTGATTCTCTCTCTCCCTTTCTCTTTCTCTTTCCATTATCAATACCCGAATTATAATTCATCTTACTCATCAAAAAGAGAGACTTTCCTCTGCGGATTGATTTATGGGTCTTAAACAAAGCAGAAAATGAACAGAATCATAGGCTACTTTTGCACTGGGCAAATAAAGCTGCATGATTAGGTAGCACATATAAATTATTATAATGTCTTATAAACAAAAGACTGTCTCTGTCAGAGGCTAAACATTTCAAACATCTCCAACATTTGCTTTAAAAAGTAGGCTATAGATCATATTTGTGTATATGGAAGGGAATAATTTCATTTTTTATATCAATCGGCCAATCCAAAGACGTGATCCTGGCGCTGCACCTGCTGTGGTGACACACAGTAAGATTTAGAGAACATTTATTTAAATTTGGTTAGGGACAGATACAGCAAGGGCGTCAGTTTGTTTTGAAAAGGGGGGGGTGGCAATAACTATTAGCAAAAGTGACTTTTGAGAAGTGCTGAAGACTATAATTGGTTTTACTTTAGGTAAGGCTACTATAAAACGCATCTGCGGCCTAAGCTTATTTCATGTTTTAAGGGAAATATCACTTTTTTTCCTAACAGTACTGAAACAGCAACAAAACATGCTCACAGAGCAGGATGGTACAGCAAGCATAGACACAGAATTCTTCTCATATCTCATGCAAGAGCAGCTATGCACTGGCCGTCAACAAAGCCAGATTTACAACAGAGTCCAGCACTGAGGAATAGACAACTGGCAGACATACAGACTAAGATATGGCATCAGGTCATCTAACTAATAACAAAGAACAGGGCTGGTTCCAGCCAATATGGTCAATTAATAGTAAAGTTAATATTTATTCTGTAGCATGTGCTTTAAAGCTTTTCAAAGTAAAAAAAACAACAAAAAAAAACATCTGATTTGGGTTTTTTTTTCAGTTCAGTTCAACAAAAATGAAATTTCCATGTTGTGATCATTGATCACAACATCTGTTTTGATCATTACTGTCAATCTGTTTATCAAAATTCAAGATATTTCTTTTTACATTCATTAGTTATCAGAGATAATGTACTTTTACCAAAGTTAAAGATTAAGGCCTTTGGAGAAAACTTTAGGGGTAAAGACCCCAGAAGCCCCCCCATGGCTCCAGCTCTGACTGATGAACTTATCCACACAGGATTTACACGTCACATCAGCACAGCGTCAGAAACGCAGGGTTAGCAACACGTTAGGAAATAATTAATTACAGACATATTTCAAGAGCACCTGCAGCAGTTTTTAAGGAGAATGATCCTGTTAGCTCCACTAAAAGAACCACGTCAGAGGGCTGAGTTGGGATCAGGTCTGAATTTAATTTTTGCACTAAAACTGTTTAAGTTAGTAAACAAGGAACAGTCTTATTCCTTAAATGCACACAGAAGCTTTAACGCTCCTCATAGTGCTGCAGACCTGTGAGCGTCTCCACTGCTCTGATGCGCCTCATGACGCACAGGAAGGGACTGGCACAGAGATACTGAGCCATCAGTCTGTTATTTGAAGGGAAATTCCTTCTATCCATAAAAATTGGCCTCTTCTCATGAAGTGTTTAATTTACAGACAAGGACAGGAACAGAGAGGGACAAACAGAGTAAAAACGAACTCTCAGAGAGAGCTGACGGAGCGCTGCACTTTTTGGCACTCGTGAACAATGATCAGAAAATGATTTCACCTATGGCTTAAAAAACAAAGGATGTGTACATAAAGTCTGTAAATATGACCCTGATGTTGCTCTTGTTACTATAACCAGGGTTAAATTAGTCCAGGCTGCAGCTGTTATGGCTGACGAGGATTGAGTTTTTTTCTTTCATGCTCCATTCAGTGAGAAAACTTTGATTAGAAGAGTGAAAACCCGTATTTGTCAAGGACAGTGCTTAAGTGAACGTAATATTATAATTTCTTAGCCTGAACGCAGAGTCTGTCATTCTGGAGTTTACGTGGATGGTCAGACTTCTTGGGCGCGCATGTTGCGGGTGCAGTTGGGAGGGAGAGATGATGCACACCGCACAAGCAGGTGTTAATGGTCAGGAAATCAGGAGGAATGGGCAGGTACTGCGTTACCTGTCCGACGCAGGACTCTATCTCTACGGCCTGTCCGTTCAGCGCTGTGTGAACGAGGAAAAAAAACATTTATTTTCTCTAAACGTCTTGCGAGGCTCCCGGTGTGTGTGGGGCGGGGGCACGCATGGAGAGAGAGACAGAGAGCGGCGAGGTGAGGCTGGAACCGTTTTGCGAACGAGGGGCGCAGAGGTTAGAGGGCTGCAGGAGCTGATGATCTGTTACATTGATGGACTTACTAAAACTGTTCAGGGCTCATGATGGCACACCTGGCAAAGAACAACTTTACATGTATTCAGCCTCCTGTTGTGTGTGGAAAGGTGATCTTACCTCATGCTGTCACTCCAAAGGTGTTTTTGCACTCAGGATTCACACTGATGAAACTCTTCATCATGTCTTGTATCCAATTGTTCAACAATTTCTCCATGCATATGTAACCCAGCTGTGGTTTGAGCCATTCTGTGTTTTGTTTTAATTTCATTATGATGAGCAAAATGCCCTCTAAGCAGTTACAGCACTAATACGCTACTGTCCCTTTAAGACAGCCATTGTTGTTTACTAATGCTCCACTAGGGAGAACTGCGCGCTCAGACGCTGCAGCAGCAGAGGTAAAGGGAGCCCACGTGTGTGCTGCTTCTTCATTCTCTGTACCAGTTGCATCATATCGTCTGCTCACAGAATATTTTCACTCCTAGGTGAGCGTTAACAATAAGTGCATAATGTTGTCTGTACTGTGGTTTATGCTTTTTGTGGAAAAAGTAATGTTCTAATGACACAGTGAATCTTATTACTGTGCTTATGGAGAGTACGTTAATCGAAACTTAGCAGTTATGCTGTGTTTTACATGGTGCCTTTGTCCAGTGTATGTAAGCTAAGCTCCACAACATTGTACGCTGTCATAGGATGCTGTTTCACTCTTTATTTTACAGAGTAGTATGTGTCCTTTTATGTTAAGTACTACAAGTTATACTCCATGTTGTTAACTTGAAGTAAATTGTTTTCATACTGACTGGAGAACTGCGCGCTCAGACGCTGCAGCAGCAGAGGTAAAGGGAGCCCACGTGTGTGCTGCTTCTTCATTCTCTGTACCAGTTGCATCATATCGTCTGCTCACAGAATATTTTCACTCCTAGAACTGTGCGCTCAGACGCTGCAGCAGCAGAGTTGTATGGACTCTTGCCGGACCGGAGTGGTTGCTGTTTCCTGGTGACCATGGAGGAAAGCTGCTGCCGCTTTGGCCCCCCTCCTGGACCAACCTGAGTATTACAAGCCTAATGCTCCCTTTTCACATACACATATAGAGCTCTATAAACTTTGAATTTTGCTGGCCAGCATATTTTTCTTTCAAAGACAATCGAAGGACATTTGCGATTGCGTATCCAGGACAGTTTGCTATTTTTTTTTTTTTTTTTTATATGGACTGAGAGACTTCAGAGGTTGAGAGACAATTCTCTACTAAAACCTTCCTAAGGAAGATAGAACTTTAAGTTTACAGTAACAACCACCTAGAAACTGGTTTGTTTATATAAGGAAAATAACGGTTTTATTTCCTTCCATTTCACATTACTAACTACTGTTGTTGAAGTGGTGTTTATAATTTTATTTTTTTTTATTTAATTTAGTGCAAGTTTTTTTTGTTGTGCTGAAGACAGTATTGTGTTCCATCCCAAGAGGTATTACGAAGATGGATGTTCTTCTGTCCAGAAATTTGTGTATACTGGATCGGTAGTAAACTGCTATCAAACCCTGAATAAATTCTCCTCATTGGTTACACATATTCATGAGGGTAAGGTGTGTTAGTCTCTGCTCCCCTCTCCACAAATGCATGTCCATCCACCTGTCGGAGCTAGCTGCAGCCTCCTCGGCTATATTAGCTCGACAAACGTTAATTCCTGGCTCTCTCTGGGGTAAAGCTCTGACAGACGTATCTGGGCTGTCATCGTTTTTACTCCAAGTTCTGCAGGGAGCTGACTCCGATTCCCCGCTTACTTTAGCTCTTAAGTTGATTCATGAAGAAGTCTGAAATCTGTTTTTGCGATGCCATTTTTGTCCTGTGCAACTGAGCTTACGAGAGGTCATGACCCCAGACAGCCCGTTGCCCGATGCTGCGTTCAGGAGCGTCGAAATTTTCTATACTACTGAAAAAAGCGGGGTTACAGTGGCTTACACATGAAGGATTTGTGTGGGGTGGGGACAAAATGACCCTTGGCAAAAAGTGATGTCTATGAGATACAGTATACATAGATGACTGAGAACAGCCATCCTACTCAAGCCACTTGGCAAATCATCATTCTGAAAAGATGCGAGGAGCAGAATCCATCCAGGCCAGCGGACTCTGAAGAAAGTGTTCACAATCCTTCTTCTTTACAAAAGTGGGGGGCTCAACAGACCACAGGTTGAATCAATGAATATATCAGCAAAGAACAACAGCAGTTTTCAGCAGTGGGCAACAAAGGTTCAACGTTATCAACAAGCTGGAGATAAAGCACACGGTTTTATTTTTAAAGCTAATGCACACCTACTTTTTTTTTATTTGCACATATTGTAATGTAAAGTGCAATTATCCTTGGATGAATGCAGATGTGACTATTTTGAAGTCTTCATTTGTTCTTTGTGTGTGGGTTTGTTTGTTTGTTTGATACTGCAGTTAAAAACATACTCTGAACATTTTACCAAAGTATTACCATCCAGGGTTGGAAAATCACTTTTCTGACTGCCTGCCACTTTATTTTAATATAAGGTACAATGTGAAAACAAAAAAAATTATAGAATTTCTTTACAGCATAGTATTCAAGAAATTTTTCTCAATCAAAATCAGTAGATTAAGAGGGAGTTTGTGCACCAGTGATCCATACAGCTGCTTTTTTTTAGACTGTGTTTTTGACCATTTTGTCCCAAACTAATCCATACAAATGTTTGCAGAACGTAAATGTATGCAGCTTGTCCTGCATTATGAGAGTAAGACTGAGGAGAATTCACGATTAGTGCATTATTCCTGCAACCTCACAGGCCTTGTTTAACTAACACGGACTTCAGATGAGTGAAACATCTGTTTAAAGACTTCTTTATCAGGTAGGCCAGTTGCTGCACTACTCTGATCTATCAGTGTGATACTGAGTCCAATCATCTAACAGCAGCTCTGAGACCAGGAGGAGGAGGTGGGGTTCTTCAGCCAGTTAGTGGTTAGGTCTGCACTGTTCTGATCATAAAGCAAATTAAAAGAGGGCTTACTCATATTTACTGTCACAACATCATTCTGTTTTTTATTTACCTTCTCTTGTGGCTGGTTAGCGGTGCCAATTCACCTGACACTACGCAGAAATACCTGCGTTTGCCTGGTTGCACCCTGGTGTCAAACTAACGCTCCTAGATAATGTTCAGCATTAGATTGTTACCGGTGGGTTGAACTGTACTGTAAGCTAGTGTTTGAAGTTGCTGCTACTGCTGAAGCAATTAGCTCAAATGTAGCTGTAGAAAAGCGGCTGTTTCATCAGCGCCCGTTCATAAATTTATCTGGGCTTGCATAATTTACCCAAAAGTAAACCAATCAATGTGCATCCTGGTTAAGTTTAAGCTTTGTAGACAGTTGGTGTCCATTACCTGTTTAATATTTCTCACAGAGACGACATTGTGAGGAGAGGAAGAAAAGAAAACACATGCACAAAGATCCTTCAGGTCTGTCTGTGGGTTTTAACACATACACTATATTGCCAAAAGTATTCACTCACCCATCCAAATAACTGAAATCAGGTGTTCCAATCACTTCCATGTCCACAGGTGTATAAAATCATCACCTAGGCATGGAGACTGTTTCTACAAACATCTGTGAAAGAATGGCTCGCTCTCAGGAGCTCAGTGAATTCCAGCGTGGTACTGTGATAGGATGCCACCTGGGCAACAAGTCCAGTGGTGAAATTTCCTGGCTCCTAAATATTCCACAGTCAACTGTCAGTGGTATTATAACAAAGTGAAAGCCATTGGGAACGACAGCAACTCAGCCACCAAGTGGTAGGACACGTAAAATGATGGAGTGGGGTCAGCGGATGCTGAGGCCCATAATGCGCAGAGGTCGCCAACTTTCTGCAGAATCAATGGCTACAGACCTCCAAACTTCATGTGGCCTTCAGGTTAGCTCAACAACAGTGGTAGAGAGCTTCATGAATGGTTTCCATGGCCGAGCAGCTGCATCCAAGCCATAAATCACCAAGTGCAATGCAAAGCATCGGATGCAGTGATGTAAAGCATGCTGCCACTGGACTCTAGAGCAGTGGAGACGCCTTCTCTGCACTGTAAGAAAAAATTAGTTGAGCTTACTTAAAAAAATTATGGAAACTCGTCGCCTCAAAAATAACAAGTAAACTACACTTGACTTTTGTGAGTTTAAAAAGCTTGTTTGTTTTTAGTGTGCAGTACTTGTTCTACTTGAACTATTTAAGTATTCACTACCAGTTTAAAATCAATTATTTTAAGTTCTCACAACTGAGATTCAAATGTTAATTTAAGTTTGCAGGACTTAGCCTAAATCATCTACTTAGAGTGTGCAATACTTAACATTTTTAGTGCATTGTAAACACTGATAAGTTCATAGCACTCATAATATCTTAGATAACTGATCACCTTAGAACATCAGCTAGTACTCTCTGTAAAAGCTTTGTAAGTTATCATCTCACCTAAGGTGGACTCTCTTGTGCCACCAATGGCAACAATGGCTGTTAGCAACCCACTTCATTAATGACAGCGTGCCATACAACTTTCATTGATGCTGATAATAATAACAGTGCCCCCTATGGATGGGACATCTTTAATTGAGACAGTAACTTCACTCGTGGTGCATTTTATTTATTCATCTTATTTCACCTTTTTTAACCAGGAGAAAACCTCACTGAGATTAAAAATCTCTTTTTCAAAAGTGTCCTGGCAAAGACAGCTGCAGCAAACAGAGTGTATAAAGGTTTAGTGCCCAAAGGCATTCTGGGAAAACCGTAGATTTGCCATAACTCAAATATTATGAGTTATAACAAAAAAATACTTAAATTGTTTGAGTACTGTTCACTTAAAACTGAAATAAGTTCTATCAGCTCATAAAAATAGAGTTCAAATCGCTGTTTTGGATTTTTAAGTTAACAGAACTTAATTATACCCCCTTTTTACTTAATTTTTTTAAACTAAGTAAACTTAAGTAAATTGAGCCCTTTTGCTGTTATGGCAAATAAGTACATTTAACTTGTTTATAATAAGTATTTAGAACAGGTTAAGAAGAACTGAGTAATTTCAGCTCAATGTTTATGAGTAAAATGGATGTTGCTTTTTACAGTGTGGAGTGCTTCTCTATCTGGCAATCTGATGGACCAGTCTGGGTTTGGTGGTTGCCAGGAGAACAGTACTTGTCTGACTGTGTGCCAAGTGTAAAGTTTGGTGGAGGGGGGATTATGGTGTGGGCTTGTTTTTCAGGAGCTGGGCTTGACCCCTTAGTTCCAGTCAAAGGAACTCTGAATGCTTCAGCATACCAAGAGATTTTGGACAATTCCATGCTCCCAACTTTGTGGGAACAGTTTGGGGATGGCCCCTTCCTGTTCCAACATGACTGTGCACCAGTGCACAAAGCAAGGTCCATAAAGACATGGAGGAGAGAGTTTGGACCAGCGTCATGTTAAACCCTATGGATTAAGAATGGGATGTCACTTAAATTCATATGCGAGTCAAAGCAGGTGAGCCAATACTTTTGGCAATATAGTGTAATTCTGTAGCTGTTTTAATCACTGTTTCCTGAGTAAGGCCAGCTTCACCACAAATGACCAAACCAACTGCAAACCAAACCACACAGGTTAGATGTGAAAGACCCCTAATAACAGATCTGCTGCTCCTTCACATTAAAAGCAGCCAGTCGAGGTGGATCAGGCATTTGATCAGGATGCTTCCTGGGTGCCTCCCTGTGGAGGTCTTCCAGGCACGCTTGGCTGGGAGGGGACACCAAGGAAGATCCAGAATGTGTTGGAAGGATTATACATCCTGTCTGGTCTGGGAATGCCTCAGGATTCCCCAGAAGGACTTGGAAAGTGTCGCCAAAGAGGGAGATGTCTGGGTTGATTTGCTCAGCTGAGGACGTACTAAAAGTGGATGAGCACAGTTAGAAAAGTGGCAGAAAATAGAGACTTTAGTACTGAAATAAATCATCTTTATTTCAAAAGAGTCTGCAGTGATGTTAGCCTGTTTGGTCAATTTAACCACACGTCGGTATTAAAAAGGTGTAATGTTGATGTGACCAGGTAGGTAAAGGTGATGCTGAGGCAGGTAAACATGCCAAACTTCAACATTTTCCATTAAAAATATCATATTTTGAGGGTGAAACCCACATTAATCTTGATTTTAATGATACACGTAGGAAAATATCACGTGATATTGAAGTTTTTATGAGTGTACTGACATGTCACAGCGTCTGAGTTGAACACATAAAGTTTTTGATTCCGTGACCCCAGACCAAACCACACACCTGTTTCACGCGTTTCCAGTCTAGACTACTTAGTCTGTATCAATCTCACTCTGATCAAACATGACTAAAGCCTGACATGTAAAAATAAGTATTTAAAAGGAAGTTCAGTTAAAAAGAGTTAACACTTCAAGGAAGAGAAAGAAAACAGCAGTTAGCGTGGGATGAAATGCAGAGTCAGAGGCAGGAGGAGGAGGGTAAACATTAGAGGAAGAAGCTGAGGTACAGTGAGGAGTGGGAGTTAACACAGCAGCAGGGAGGAGGTGGTAATATGGAAAATGTGCTGCTTGCTACCGGCTCTGTGCGTTGGTTAAGTTTTAGAGATGGTGTGATTCACTGGAGGACTGCTGACCCATCTGGAGCACAGCTGCAGCATTCATGTACATGTGCTTTCATCACTTGTCTGTGCTGCACACGTGTAAAAACTTTCATCTTTCTCCAGAAAAAAAGACATTTATCCTGCCCTTTTTCTCTGACACAGGAAGTTTAGGGGGGCGCCTGGAACTCCTCACATCCTGATCGATTTATAAGGACATGAGTAGAAGTTTATGGGACAGATTCATCAGATTTTCTCTTATTATTGCTCCTTTCCCCTCACACACTCCATCTCCTCTGATTATCCCTAAAAACTCAGCCTCCCTGTACGAGTCAGAACTGTTTTTCTATTTCAGCCACTGCTGCCAACAGGAAACAGTTTTATGTCTGCTGTGCTTCTACCCTCCCCCACTTCACTTGACATTTAAATGATGGCATGATTTTCTACACCGCTTATCCTGTTGGCTGGAGCCTATCCCAGCTGTCATTGGGCGAGAGGCGGGGACTCCCTGGACTGGTCGCCAGTCAATTACAGGGCTGACATATAGAAACATACAGCCAGGCCCACTCAAATTCACACCTACGGCCAATTTAGAGTCACCATTTAACCTGATGAGCATGTTTTTGGTGGTGGGAGGAAGCCACCCAGAGTACCCAGGGAGAACCAGGAGCACAGGGAGCACATTTAAACTCCACCCTCACCAGGAAGCAAACCAGGAACCTTCTTGCTGTTAGGCAACAGGGCTAACCCCTGTGCCACCGTGCAGCCCAGTACTCCATTCCACATCAACTTAAATGAACTAAATAGAAATGCTTAGAGCTGGAGAGGTGGCAGTTACCTTTAAACCTCCTCATGTGTATGCCAGAGTATACTCCTGCTTCCAGCGTGGTAACCCGGCTCCTGTCAAACCCACTGAATCAAGTGTTTTTGCCTGTCAGTTTTTTGTCTCATACCTTATTCTTTGCCCTCCTCTTTTGCGACACCCGTGCTCTGCAAGATAAGCGCCGCCCAGAACACCCACACTGACTTAAAACCGTGCATACACAAGCTGAGAAGTGGCGTGGGATTTGTGCATACTTTTCATTCACATCCAGATTGAGAAATGCTGAAATGACCGTACACCCAGGTCTCTGCCATTCACACTCTTGATTAGTGTTGTAGTACTCCAGAATGGTCTTGGTCTTGAGGCCATTCTAAAGACCACATTTTGAATGTCTTGGTCCTGTCTCGGACTTATGAGCATTTTTACTCTGTCTTGTCCTGGTCTCAGACTGGCTGGATTCGGGATTTTCCATCAAGACTGGTCAAGACCAGCATTGATCTGCTGTTCTTCGACTTAATCAATGTGATAATAAAGAGAATCACTCGCTAAAACAACAAATAGCTACAGCTGGAAAAATACTGACATCAGTCCATCTAATTTCTAGTCAGAAATACCTCTGAACACTTACTTTAGGCCTCATTCACCTGACAAATTCTAGATCTCAATTTCAGATAATTAAAATAATTCCCGACTTGTCAGAGGCTTTTAAATACATAAAAGGATTTATTTTTAAGTTAGTTCAACAAATTTGTTAAGATTTGAGATTTAGCATGTTGTGCTTTGAAAGAGTGTCAGACTCTTGTTTTTATCTGTCAGATTTATTGAAAAGAAAACTGAAATTAAATAGAAAATGCTCTTTAACTGTTCAACCTTGTCATAGTTTTTTAAAATTGATTCTTATGATCTTGGTCTTGTCTCGTAACCTGACACGCCAGATGGATGTGTTTCACATCATGTCACGACTCTGCCACACTCGAAAGTACTGCTGGTTGGTCCTGTCACTTTCTAACTGGGCCCAAACGGTTCAGACAGAAGCTTTGCATCCGATCAGGATGCCTCTTAGTCGCCTCCATGAGAAAGTCTTCCAACTGGAAGGAGACCTCAGGGTAGACCAAAAACTCGGTGGAGGGATTATATTGCTCATCTGTCCTGGGAACGCCTTGGAATCCACCAGGAGGATTTGGAAAGTGTTGCTGGAGAGAGATGTCTGGGTTGACTTGCTTAGCCTCCTGCCACGGCGACCTGACCCTGGATGAGTGGAAGATGGATGGATGGATTACTGCCCACAGTAAAGGTTGAATTTTGAGGTGGAAAACCACAGAATTTGAGATGAAAACATACATCCTTAGAAGAAAACATTAACCTTTTAACTGCCTGATGTACTCTCCAATGGTAAAAGAAAAAAAAAGTCATAGAATAATTTCAAATGAAGAGAAAATCAACCCCAGATAAACATTTCTCATGCAGAATATGTGGAATTTGTTGTACTTTTGTACTTTCACAGGTAGATAAATCCGTAGCATGTCGTTGTAAAACACCTAAATCTTTTGACATCCAAACTCCACACATGGAGCGATGGTGAAACACGCTATTGTTATCCTGCTAATGCTCCCCGGTGCATGTCAGCAAAGCTGTCTGCTTTTCTGGTGTCAGACCCGTCTTTCCTACATGCCAGCGGCTCCATGACCTACTGCCTAGCGTGCCTCCGTCTGCATGCATGCATACGTGTGTGTAGCGTATGTGTGATTGTGTGTCTGGAGGCTCCCGGACTGCCAGCTGTACTCTCAACATGCCCAGGGAGTCTCGCCTCACAGGATAGAGAAGACAGGGAGAAGACCTCTTTCCACGCTAACGCTTCCATGTTAACACGAGCCGTGCATGCATGTCTGTTTATGAGAGAGAATGGACCTGGTAATGTGTGTGAGAGAGAGAGAGAGGGGAGGCAGACAGGATTTAGTGCAGTAGGGGGGAGGGCAGAGGTGACTTGGAGGGCTTTCACATTTCATTAGCACAGTGGTTCACACATGTAAACACACACACTAGCACTCACACACTTCCTGCCCACCTCGTCCACTCCTCATTTAGCATCCGATTCTCTAACACGTTTATTGCCCCTCTTCCACACATGCAAACACGCAGCGCTCTCTTCTCAGAAGACCTTAGCCCCTGCCGCATCCAGTAGCACACAAACACTCGCTTTTACACCCTCTCATGCAACTGTGTCAACCTCTCACAGGGAATTGGACATTAACTTCCATTCACACAAGCACCTTAAACATATGATCAAAGTGGCACGCACACCAGCAAACAAAGCACTTCCATATTCACAGTCTTACATGCATACAGGCAGAGAATCATGCAAATATGTTTTTTATTACCATGCCATCAGTGGCCTCGGCACACAATTCCTTCTTGACACAGAAGTACACATGCAAAGAGTTCACGCCAGTCACATGCCAGGGGACTGAGATGTCATTTACAGGGAATGCTTTTGATCTGGTACTGGTAGAGATAGAGAGAGGCTGAGAGAGGAGAGAAGAAAGGGAACAGAATGAAACTTTTTCATCTATCAGGCTTTAATCAACCCGTTTATTTGATCATCATATAACAGATAAACACGACTCTGTTCTGTGCTTTGATTTTTTTTTTTAAATCAGTGTTCATTTCACTGACTAAAACATGACTAAAAGGTTTGTCTAGTACCACTTTTCCATGAAGACTAGCTGAAAAACAACTCTGCTGCTATAAAACCTGACAAAACCTGGTTTTAACAGACGACATCAGATCACCCCTTTTAGCATCTTTACACTGGCTTCCTGTTAGTTTAAGAATTGATTTTAAGATCTTATTTATTACTTTTAAAGCACTGAAGGGTCTCGCTCCAATCTATACACGAGAACTTTTAACCCCCTATGAGCCTTAGGTCCTCAGGAGTGGGCTTCCTGGTCGTTCCAAAGTCAAGACTTAAATCTAAAGGTGACAGGGCCTTTTCCATCGGAGCCCCTCGACTTTGGAACAACCTGCCTGAGGAGATAAGGCATGCAGAATCATTGACATCTTTTAAATCACTTCTTAAAACTCATTTTTATAGACTTACTTTTATGTGATGCCGTCCTCTTCTCATTTGGTTTTTATCTTCTCACAGATTCTTACCTATTTCAGTTTCATTTCCTCTTAATCTCACCTCTACTCTCTGTCAACCTCATTTTACTTCCTTGCCCCTTGGCTGTTTTTAATCGTTACTGTCTTCCTCATTTTGTTGCTTTTATGTCTTTATTGCTTCCCTTTAGTTTACCTTTGTTAGAATATTGATCACTTTTACTGCTTTTACAGTTTTAGAGCTTGTTTTACCTTGCCTTACTCTCTGTTTTTGCCCTTTTATTTACATTTTACTGCCTTTTCTCTTTTATCTTCTGTTTTGTTTTTACTCCTCCTTGTTTCTCTTTTAATTTCTCACATTTTAATTTTGGTCCTCTCGGTCTCAACCTGTATAGCTGGGTTCCTGCATTGCCTGGGTTCCTATCATTTTATGGTACTGGTGTTGCCTGCATCCTGATGATGTTCATGATGTCTTAGCTGTGTAGCATGGTTTCATGCCTACACTCTGATTGATATCTGTGATGTCTTAGTTTGCATGCATCCCATGACGTCTAGGTTTTGATGTATATTGATGCTGTTGAATTATTATCTCATCCGTATTTTTGGTTAGTTTATTCTGGATTCTGCTGATGTTGTATACATGTCAAGTTCTGTCTTCTTGTCTTTTGTTTCACTTTGTTGCTTTGTTTTTCTGCTTGATTCTGCACGTCAAAGCACTTCGTAAACCCATGTTTTTAAAAGTGCAATACAAATAAAGTTATTATTATAAAAAGTATGTTTATATTTTTGTCAGTGAGACTGAAATGTTAGTGCTGTTACTTACAAGAGAATAAGTGTCGTTTTTAAATAAATATTTAAATGTTGTGACTTTCTTGACCAAACTGGACAACAACTTGTCAACTAAATATACACTAAAATCAAAAAAGTTCAGAATGACTAAAATGTGACCGACACTAAAAGCCATTTTAGGTTGTTTTCACACCTGATAGTCCAGGGGACTCGGTCCGTTTTGGAACAGAAATTGCAGCATTGTTGCACTTTCCTTTGGTTTGGTTAGTATTCACATTATTCTTGGTCAAACGGACTAAACTGTCTGAACACCTACAACCTCTGCCCGCTAGGGGCGCTGTCGTCACGAACGGCGACTAAGAAGAAAAGACGGCGTAGAAGAAGATGAAACCAGAAATCTATCTATTTCTGCTGGGCTTTTCTTCCACATAAACAATGACAAAACACTGAATATACACTGTCTTGGGGTTTCTGCTTTTGCACTGGGGCATTATGAGCAGCTAGCGAGGCGGTGAGCTGTCCAGCATGTCGTTCTTTACATGAGACCAATAAACCAGCATCAACTACAATGTGCTGCTATGGCTACACAGATGGCAAGCAAGGTACCAACATGTATATGAGTGTAAAGGATATAAAGGATATTTTAAACAGAAATGTCAGGCTTCTGAAAAGTATATTTTTTTCTATGCCTTCAGTACTTGGTTGGGCCTCCTTTTGCATGAATTACTGCATCAATGCGGCGTGGCATGGAGGCGATCAGCCTGTGGCACTGCTCAGGTGTAATGAAGCCCAGGTTGCTTTGATAGCGGCCTTCAGCTCATCTGCATTGTTGGGTCTGGTGTCTCTCATCTTCCATAGATTCTCTATGGGGTTCAGGTCAGAATCAAGCTCAGTAACACCATGGTCATTGAACCAGCTTTTGGTACCTTTGGCAGTATGAGAGAGGGCCAAGTCCTGCTGGAAAATGAAATCAGCATCTCCATAAAGCTTGTCAGCAGAAGGAAGCATGAAGGTCTCTAAAATGTCCTGGTAGATGGCTGCGTTGACTGTGGACTTCAGAAAACACAGTGGACCAACACCAGCAGATGCCATGGCAGCCCAAATCATCACTGACTGTGGAGACTTCACACTGGACTTCAAGCAACATGGATTCTGAGCCTCTCCACTCTTCTAGGTCCCAGAGTCTGGAGGAAGAATGGAGAGGCAGGTCTTGGGGTTTCTGCTTTTGCATCGGGGCATTATGAGCAGCCAGCGAGGCGGTGAGCTGTCCAGCATGTTGTTCTTTACATGAGACCAATAAATCAGCATCGACTACAATGTGTTGCTATGGCTACACAGATGCCAAGTGAGATACTGCCATGTATTTGAGTTTATCAGATCACATATAAATCTGTATATAATTACACTTACAGTTGCATCTCAAAAAAATAGAATATCATGAAAAAGTTCAATATTTTTTGTCACTCTTTTCTGAAAGTGAAAGTGAGTGTCTCTTCCTGCCTTTGGTTCACAATTGCTCCGCTTTGCTTAAAGCCGACCGAGACCCCCTGTCTCAAGCGGCCCAGAGTCTGCTTGTTTGGTCCGCACCAGAGTTTGTTTGAGCTTTCACACCACACCAAACGAACCAGACTATCCAGGAAAATGGAGCAGATATCATTTAAAACAAACCAAACAGCTCTGGTGTGAATGCGCCCTAAATCTGCAGACCAAGACTAAATTTGAAATTGCTTCTATAGTGAGAGCCATTACCCACAAATGGAGAAAACTTGGAACAGTGGTGAACCTTCTTAGGAGAGGCCAGCCTACAAAATGACTCCAAGAGCGCATCAATGACCCATCCAGGAGGTCACAGAAGAACCCAGTGCAATGTCTAAAGACCTGCAGGAATCACTGACTCAGTTAAGGTCAGAGTTCATAGTTCAACAATAAGACAGACACGAGGCAACAATGGCCTCATGGGAGAGCTCTAAGGCCAAAGTCACTGCTGACAAAAAGATCACAAAGGCTCATCTCACATTTGACTAAAAACATCCTGATGATCCCCAAGACTTTTGGAGAAATATTCTGTGGACTGACCAGACAGAAGCTGAACTTTTTGGAGTAAAACTAACACAGCATTTCATCAAAAGAACATCAGATCAACAGTCAAACATGGTGGTGGCAGTGTGATGGTCTAGGGATGTTTCAGGACCTGGACCACTTGGATGAAACCATGAATTCTTCTCTCTAACAGAAAACCCTGAAGGAGAATGTTTGACCATCAGTTGATGACCTCAAACTTAAGACCCCTTAGCTTATGCAGCTGGAAAATGATCCCAAACACACCAGCAAGTCCACCTCTGAATGTCTTAAAAAAAAACAAGATGAAGGTTTTGGAGTGCTCTAGTCAAAATCTAGACCTAACTCTGAGTGAGATGCTGGGGCATGACCTTGGCAGTTCATGCTGGAAAACTCTCCAATATGGCTGAATAAAAACAGAATGGGAAAACATTCCTCCACAGCGAAGTGAAAGACTCATTGACAGTTATCAGAAATGCTTCAATTGTTGCTGCCAAGGATGGAACAACCAGTTATCAGGTTTATGGGAGTGACTTTTTCATACAGGTAGGTTTGGATGGCTTTTTCCCTTAATGAATGAAATCATAATTTAAAACTGACTTCTGTTTTTACTCAGGTTCTATTTGTCTGGTATTAAAATTAGTTTGATGATCTGAAACATTTAAGTGTGAAAAATCTGCAAAAAAGACACCATGGAAGTAAAAGTGAAAAAGTAAAAGTGTAGCATCCAGTGAGCCTAAAGCACAAAGATGCAGCTGTAACGTCACAGAGCCTGGAGTCGTTCCACACTGTTCCTCCTTCTCTCCGTCTCATCCATGATGGTCATAAACAGCTCATTTGACACCCAGCTTGAAGAGCTTGACAAAATGCCAAGAATGCAAACTCAGTGTTCACAGCGAGAGCATAAAGACTGACTAAACCCTTGACCCTGGACTCCTCACACATGCTTCTTTGAGGATAATTTTGTCTTTTACAAATCTATAAAACGTGCCCACACTGTTAGCTCAGTTCTCACTGTTCAAGCATCGTCTCTAAGACCGGGGGTTAGCTGGTACAAGGATGGAATCTGCACCGTGCTTTGTAAATCTGAAGCTCAGCTCTTGGTCTGGATCATGGGTACCTTCAGACCAGAGAGGTGTTTATATGAGCAGATATAGGGGCAGACTTTACGGTCACAGAACAATACTGTGATCTACAGCTGCTTCAACATTTCTCTCTTGGGGTGTTTTCAGTGCTGGTTATTTTTTATGGGTGTCAATTTTATGTCTAGATTGCATTCCAATCACTGCATGAAGATATATCTATGTTACAGACCTGATTTCAAACTGTTTTTGACCAAACTCCCTCGCCTAAATCCCACCTTGTGTTAACTGGGTACTAAAAGGCTATGAGGTCTCTGAGGTGCTCCTTATGAGCAACTATTTGGCTCACTAATAAGTTCCCCCCTCTCAGTGTGTGCTACTAAAGAAATGACCCCTTGATTTTCTTAAACAAAGCTGCAAAAACAGCCTTTTTAACATCTTGACTTTTGCAGCCAGGCTCACCACTACTTTGGCTTAACTTGTTTTCATCAATAAAATCTCTCTATTAAAATGTTCTTCCTCTCATTAGACTAAACCTCACACTGACAGAGGTCAACTGCTAAAAATCTCAGAGCATTTAATCTCTAAATAAGGTGTCAGGACCTGCAAACTGAAGAGGAAACTGAGCATTAGCCTTGCTTGAGAATGTCTGATATAATCTAAAAATATCGATCCCATTGATTTACACTGTATTGTCCTCCAGGGAAATAGCTTTTACAAAGCACCATAATTATGTTGACAGAATAGGAGGGGGGCAATTCCTCTTTGACCATGTTTACATTTCGCATTAGCATACCCTCTGGGCATTTGAATATCAGGCTGACTCCTCGTGTGCAAAGAGCAGCCTCCACATCCATTCAAGGCCCCGCCCACACGGAGATGAAAATGTTAGATTTCAGTTTCGTTTTGAAAAAGTTTTCTGGAAACATGGGATCATTTCAGGAAATGTCTACATAAGCATGGAAACACTGAAAACGACTGGAAACACTGTAGTACATACAAGGGCGTAGCACAGGGGTGAAAAGGGTACTGATTACCTGGGCCCACAGTAGGGAGGGGCCCTGAGAAGCCCTAAATGAAAAGTGTGAATTAGTGTCATTACTGAATCAGTCACTTGAAGGGTGACTAAATGAACTGGTTAACAGACTGAAAATAGAAAAGCACTCGGAGAGCGCAGACCTCCGCCATTGGCCCTATCTCCTAATAGTGAAGAACCCTTCAAAACATTCCTGGATCCTTCCCCATGTGCCCCCCACCACGGCATTCACCTATTACTCCCTCCCCGGTGGGATGGAAACACGGTGAGGCAAAGCATTGGCTTCGCTACAGGTGCCAACAGAAGCCCCCATGGTCTCACCAGACAACTGGAAGTCATGGCAGAGGGTGAATATTCCTCTATTCCTCCCAGCGTTGTGAGTATTCTCGCTACTATTCGCTGTCTTTCTCTCTGTTACGCTTCGACTCGTCTCCTTGACCAGGCATGTGTCTTTCAAACTCTATAAACTCCAAAACTTTGAATAGAAACACACCCAAAACTGCTGCTGGGATTGAAGTTACTCATATCCGCCATCTCCTGGTGTAAAGTGGTGACAGCACAGACCTCCGCCATTAGCCCTACCTCCCAGTAGTACAGAATCCTTTAGAAAATTCCTGGATCCAGACGGTGATCCAGATCACTCCTAAAATCTAATCAGTTCTTCCTTATGCAATTTCTGACATTTCCTGAATATTTCATCAAAATCTGTCCCCAACTTTTTGAGTTATGTTGCTAACAAACAAACTAACTAACAAACCCACCCGATCATATAACCTCCTTGGCGGAGGTAATTAGTATCAAATAGAGTAAAATACAGAACTTGGGGTCCCTGCTCCTCCCTTAAAATGTCCAAAGGGTGTGGTCCAAAAAGTAAATTTAATAAAATTATCATTAAATGGGGAAATTATGGTTCAAAATTACATTAAATTGCAGTGATCTCTGTAAAAATGAGGCAACATTTGTTGCTTGGCTAGCCAGTTAAGGGAGGCCCTATGTAATATTTTTTCTAGGGGCCCTAAATCCCTAGCTACACCCCTGAGTATATATGCCAAGCCTGTACGTGGCGTCGTATTGCTTCCACGGAGATGCACCAAAAGAGAGAAGAAGATCACAGAAAACTGCCACAAACTTCCTTCTAGTTGCCCCTCTGGTCCTTCTCTGCGCTGGCTTTAGGAACATCTGGTGTCCGCTGTTCTCTGTGGTGGTAAAGGAGCATTAGACTTTGCTGTAAAAGCCATAACAAGCTTAGTAGCTTCTGCAGCATGAACACACCCCCATAATTCAATCCGCCATTGTTGTTTTGGTTCGATATGCGCATGCCTGGTAAGTGGCCTACACAGTGTGTGATGTAATCGTTTCAAGGAAGAAAAGTCTCCTTTATGGCCTCCCAAAGCGCCATTTCCATGTGGATGAAATGCCAAAAAGACAAGAAAACATTGTGTTTACTCCTGAATTCATCTCTTGTAGAGGTTCGGTATAGCTGCATGTTATATGCAGTTAGGGACCTGGCAAAACAAATAAGGTAAATAAATTAATGCAAAGATATTCACCCTCTTTAAATTAACTGACCAAATTCAACAGAGGTCCATCCAACTGGTGTGAGTAGTCTCACGTTTAGTGAAATAGGATCACCTGAGTGCAGTGAATGTGTCTAAGTGATTGTAGTATAAAGACACCTGTGTCTGGAAGGCCCAGTCACTGGTTAATCAGTATTCCTGGCTACCATTACACCATGAAGACAAAAGAACACTCCAAGCAACTCAGAGAAAAGGTTATTGAAAAGTAAAAGTCAGGGGATGGATGCAAAAAAATATCCAAGGCCCTGAACATCCCCCAGAGTTCAGTTAAATCCATCATGGAGAGATGTAGGAATATGTCACATGTGTAAATCAGACTGACCTCACAAACTGAGTGAGCGTAAATGTTTGATATAAAAGGAATAATTTTTCATAAAGCACTTTCAATGTGCTGTACATAGAATTAAAAGAATATAAACATAAAAAACTTGACAATAAAAAAACTTTAAAAATCTAAAATAACAAAAACATACTTAAACTATGAGAAAAAATATGCTGTGATTAATCATGATTAATCACAGCATAGTGATGTGATTAACTTGATTAATTTTCTAATCAAGTAACAGCACTTTAACAAATCCTTTCATGAACTGACTTACAGGTTGTTGCAGCAGTAAAAGAAAACAATATGAGTTGACTTTTACACTTTGTATTTATACATTTAAAGTTTGTAAAAGGCAATACTTTGTTGTTGCTTTTTTTTGGTTTAAGAAAGTAACTTTAAATTTAGAATGAAAAGAATCGTGATCAAATCAAGATTGTGATCCAGCCATTAAAAAACTAATGATTTATTTCCCATATCACCAGTCTTTACCAGCAGGGAGAGACTCTATTGGTTGAAGACTGAGAGGGACCTGGATGCATCCGAGGAAGCCAGACGAGTGCCGCCATATCTCTTCTTCTTATACTGGAAGTCGCTTGAACTGAACGGCTTCTTCATTGTTTTTTTCGTGCATCGCCGCCATGTTAATAGAGGCCGGTCCGCCAAATAAGGAAATAAGTAGACGAAAAATATGTGACCTTTCAGACTAACAAGCACAGCGATTACACAACATTAATTTTACTAAATTGATTTATGATCCAAATTCACGTATCACTTTGCACAGACATAATTTGCGTCAGGAGACTGGCTGGCCGGACGCCAGCGTCGCCGCCATGTTGCAACTCCCCTACATCATTCAGTAGACAAGGACTGTGCACGTTTTTGGAATAAAAGCTCAAACGAAAAGAATACATGGATTTTAATCAATCATTTAAAAATTATGGGTATAAAAATAATAACTGATAGTTAGATATAAGTATATATAAATATACTGGACTGAATTGGTCCGGCAGAATAAACGCTGAACCAGAATGACTTGGTATCTGGTGAAAAAAGCCTTGTTGTTCAAGTTATCAGAATAAAAAGGTCAAATGATTAGATTAATTTATAAATATGTAGACCCTATATATAGATTCAAAATAAAAAATATCTGTATATACATAAAACTGTATTATATATCTAATTATTTTATTTTAAATCATGGAGTTTATCTTTTCATTTCACTGAGAAAATACAAGAAAGCAGATTCTGCTTTGATGTTTCAATATCAGTTATTATTTTATCATGGATCATTTGTTATAAATGATTAATTAAAATCTATGTAATCTTGTCGTTTGAGCTTTTTATTGTGAAAACTTGTCCAATCCTTGTCTACTGTATTGAATGATATAAAGAACCTGCCTCTGGCAACATGGCGGTGACGCCGACATCCAGCCAGCCAGTCTCCCGTTGCATATTATGTCTGTGCTCAGGGAGACGTGAATTTGGATCATAAATCGATTCATTCAAATTAATGTAACGTTATCGCTGTGCTTGTTAACCCAAAAACTCGCAAGTTTTTCGTCTACTTGTATTTCCTTACTTGGCAGACTTGCCTCTATTAACATGGTGGCGACAAACGTAGAAAACAACGAAGAAGACGTTCAGTTCAAGAGACTTCTGGTATTGGAAGATGGGATATTATGGCGATTTTCCGACTTCAGATGTGAAGTGGAAGTCCTTGGATGCATCCAGGTTCTGTAAGACTTGCAAACAGAAGTTGAGTTGTTCTGCATCACTTTGGTTCTAGAAACTCAGACTGTGAAAGTTAAGATGCCAAACTCAGTCTAATGTTTAATGTCTAAGCTCTTACATGCAGCATGCTTAGCTTTTAGTTAATACAGTCAGAAAGATTGTGAAGCTCCTGGATGGTCTGTTCCTAGTTTTGATGAAAGTGATGACATTTTACACAAAGATAACTCTGATCCTGATAAATTTCCTTTAGCTGAGTCGATAAGACAGAGAGTCCTAAAATGTCAGAGTATTCCTTTATCCGGAAATGTTTGCCTGCAGCCTGTTCCTACATCGTTCCTATAAACATCTTCAAAGCAAGAATGTGAGTACAGATGCATGAGTGTTTGTGAGAGAGGCGGGGGTGGAGTCCTACTATTCTATTTGTGCTATTCCCAACACTTCCAGCATCTTTGTTTAGAGCCCGCCTCTGCTCTTTTCGCACAGAATGATGAGAAAGACTCACACTTTAAACTCATTGCTTCTGGCAGTCACATGCAAACACACTGGCACACATACCGTGCTCCAAAAACCCACCGCAGTGACCTTTCAGATGCAGATGGAACCGCAGCTACCCTCCACTGCCAAAATGTCAACATCTTCTGCTCCCTCTCTGCGGCTGAGACAAGCCAAGCTGGCAGCAGGTTAGCCTTCATGTCTCTGCACATTGCTTACACGATTACACACACAAACACACAATGCCCTGTGAACAGCATTCATACTTTAGATTGGCTTTAGTATATAAATTCACACATAAATCATTGGAGATCAAACAGCCTTGCAGTAGATAAGCAGCAGGCTCTCTATCTGTGTCCACACATTAAAACAGCAGCACAATCTTATCTCTGCTTCTCTCTGAGTACACAGTGAAACCCTGGCTTTACTGGGCGGAGGGAGCCGACCACGTGAAGGTTTGTTTTGGGACCGAGCTCTGCCTGGAGGGTCACCATAACTCTGGAAGCTGAGGCTGTGTCATCGCAGTCCGATAGTTCTGAAGCTCAAAGCCCGGGTCTGCCTGACCTGATAAATAATGTCTATCTGACTGCAGCTACACCTCCACGCCTACAGCCTGACTCAACCCCAGCTGTTGTTGTCATCATCAGCTGGAAACTGTACAAACAGGAGAGAGAGAGAAAAGACGACAGATACGAGGGAAACTGACTTTTATCTGAGAGAATAGGCAACCCAATCTAGTGGAAATGCACTGTAAAAACATTTTATTAACACTTTATTCAGTGGGCCCTGTTTATCTAGTAATTTTATAGTGATATGTTTAGTTACCTAGTAATCTTATAGTTATACATTTAATTGTGATTATCTAGAAATTTCTAATGAATAAGGTGGTTGTAACCTATTTGTAAATATGATTTTTTCCAAGTAACAACACAAACATATGGTCATTACAATCAAGTATTTATCCAGTAATAACACATTAATTATCCAGTAAATCATCATAATATTGTAGCAGTAATTGGTTGGTATTTAATACCATAGTTATAAGCACTCACAGCGATTTATAATCTCTCAAAAGCCACTCATAGTGTCTATAATAACTTATAAACATACTTAAATGTTATAGTGTGTGTATGGTTATAAGTCCTTCCATTTTCTATACAGCTTATCCTGTTAGGGGTTGTGTGTGTGTGTGTGTGTGTGTGTGGGGGGGGGGGGGTACACCCTGGACCTGTCGCCAGTCAATCGCAGGGCTGACAAAGAGACAGACGGCCAGGCCCACTCACATTCACAAGCAATTTAAAGTGCTCAGTTGACCTAATGAGCATGTTTTTGGTGGAGGCCAGAGTACCTGGAACGAACCCACGCATGCACAGGGAGAACATCCAGACTCCACACAGAAAGGCAGTCCAGTTCAGACAAAACTGCCCCTGTGGCTAAGTCCGAGCTAATCACTCCATTAGCAGCCATTGTACACAACCAGTCACAGTACAACTGACCCATTCCCCTCTAAGTCTCACAGACTCATGCTGGAGCAGGTCGGCAGAAGAGAAAAACATCGTTCCCATCATGAAAAGCTTTCACTGTTGTTTTTGTTCCTTATTTCATGCAGACACGTGGTCCAGTTCTAGTTAAACTAGCGCTATGCTAAAGCTACATACGAGCTAATCACCACACTGGAGGCTGCCGTTGCAACTTTTAGAACAACTAAGCCCCGCCCATAGCTACCGCCTCGTTCTCCTCAAATGAAGCTGATTGGTCTGAAGAGTGCTCGGTTCATGGATTTGCCCGATGACAGATGGTAAATTGAAATACTTTGCAGGGTTACTACGCAGAAGTTACTCATGAGTTATGGAGGACGTTTTTAAGAAGTTATGAATGAAGGCAGAACAGAAAAAGAGATGAAGATCAATTTAAAGTCTCCTCCTCTCTCTGTGTACTCATTTATTTACTCCTCCTCCACACATTCACACATGTTTGCATGTATGTCCACATGCAGGAGCGTCACCCTGAGGCTGAGGAAACTATTTATGGAGAAAGTGGGCAGAAAGTGTAAACACATGTCTGGCATCTTTAAATATTACCCTCCTCTTCCTCCCTTCATCTCTGAAGCCCTCACCTCCACCCTCCACCTCTACCATATCACATTCTCCCCCGTGCCTTTGAACCGAAGGCGAGACATAAATCACAGCACATGAAGGAGATAGGAGAGGAGGAGCACACGCAACCATTTCAGCTAATGTCCGTGAACGGGAGAGACGTGACGCTAGAGGTAGAGGGCTGGATTTTGAGTGGGTGGGAGGGTGAATATAATCCCTTTCCAAAGGAAGGACAGCAGGATGACAGAGGAGATGTCACATAACCCTTACAACGATGCTCAGCGCCTCCAGTGTCATCACACAGGTGCTTCTGTCTGTCCACAACCTCCGCCCCCGAAATCTGTTCATGTTACAGCCTCCTCTGTCTTTACTCAGCTCTCTAAACTACCTGGGACTTCAGTTTCACATTTATTATCACTCAGTCTGAAGCCTGAATGGGACAGCAGGGAAAATACTAAAAAGTTGGGGCATTGTGTCAAATATAAAAACAAAACAGGATTCAATGATTGTCAGATCTCATAAACCCATATTTTATTCACAATAGAACATTAAAAAAACCATATCAGATGTTAAACTGAGACATTTTACCTTCTCAGGAGAAATATTAGCTCACTTTGAATTTCGTGGCATCAAAAAAGTAGGGACAGGGCCATGTTTACCTGTGAAGAATCCCCGCTTCTTTTACCAACTGTCTGGAAACGTCTGAGAAGTGAGGAGACCAGTTGATGGAGTTTTCGGAGAGGAATGTTGTCCCATTCATGTCTGATTCTAGCTGCTCATCAGTCCTGGGTCTACTTTGTTGGATTTTTCATTTTATGATGTGTCAGATGTTTTCCATTGGTGAAAGGTCTGGACTGCAGGCAGGCCAGTTCAGGCCCCTGACTCTTTTATTGTGAAGCCATGCTGTTGTGATGGATGTGGTATGCCCACGCCATAGGCACTAATGCAACCCCATACCATCAGAGATGCAGGCTTTAGAGCTGAGCCAGGAGAACAAGCTGGGTGATCCCTCTCCTCTTTAGTCAGCAGGACACCGGGTCAGTTGTTTCCCCAAAACAAATTTCAAATTTGGATCTATCTGACCACAGAACAGTTTTCCATTTGTCTTCAGTTGTTTATCTCTTCTGAATAAAACACAGGATACTTGTGCCCTATAAAGAGGATCAGCGCTCAGTGAAGAAATCTCTAATCCATTACTCTCTGCCTCCACAAGTCAACCATGCAGACTGATGGGTAGTGACAAACCCGCACTTCACAGGGTTGTCAAGTGGGAACCCTCCTTCGTCAGTGTTTCGTCCAGTTAGTCCCACGACACCTCTAGAGGGCTGAACAGTGATCTCCAGTGTCCCAGAGCCACCCCCCTCCATGTCTGCTCCCACCACCCACCATGCCAGCATGTAGACATCATCTTACCTACCCCACCGCATGGCCCACACAGCCTCAACACGGACCCAGCCTCCCTACATGCAAGCTCCAGGTAGCGGCAATGCTGATACTACCTTCCTTAACACCACTCATGATTACAGTGCAACAATATAGTACAAACATGACACATAACTAAGAGTAGAAGAGAGAAAATGAGACAGACTGGAAGAGAGATAACTTAGCAGGGGGAGGCAGAGCTAAAGGTGTGGTACTCTGGTGTGGGCTAACATACACCCCCACCTGGCATGGCTTTGCGCTCTACCTCCCCCTACTCCCTCATTTTCATGAGGGAAGAGAGAGAAGAGCAGATTAAACATCATAAATGAGCTTTGGCACAGACAAGACAATTTGCACAGTGCCCCAACCTTATTTTGGAACTGGGGTTGTATGTGAAATGCTGTGTCTCTTTAGTCAGTCCTACATGAAACTGTACTGTATAGCACAAAAACCATAACCTCTTTTCACATACAGTCATGGACAAAAGTATTCGCACCACTGAAAACGTTCCAGAAAATACATCGTTTCTCCCAGAAATTGTTGCAATCACAAATGTTTTTGGTATACATGTGTTTATTTCCTTTATGTGCATTGGAACAACACAAACAAGCAGAAGAAAAAAGACAAAATTTACATAATTTTACACAAAACTAAAAAAAAAATGGTCTGGACAAAATTATTGGCCCCCTTTTAAAACTGTGGGTAAATCATTTTATTTCCATCATGTGATGCTCATTTAAACTCACCTGTGGCAGTAACAGGTGCTGGCAATCTAGAAATCACACCTGAGTGTGGAAAAAGTGTCAGCTGGGACCATACGTGGTCATCTGAATGAGATGAAGCGCTATGGCAGGAGACCGAGGAGAACCCCACTGCTGACAAAGAGACATAAAAAAGCCAGACTGGAGTTTGCAAAAATGTACCTGACTAAGCCTCAATCCTTCTGGGAGAACATTTTGTGGACAGATGAGACTAAGGTAGAGCTTTTTGGAAAAGCACGTCATTCTACTGTTTACAGAAAACAGAATGAGGCCTACAAAGAAAAGAACACAGTACCTACAGTCAAACATGGTGGAGCTTCAAGGATGTTTCGGGTTATTTTGCTGCCTCTGGCACTGGGTGCCTTGACTGTGTGCAAGGAATCATGAAATCTGGAGACTATCAAAAGATTTTGGGCCGCAATGTAGTGCCTAGCGTCAGAAAGCTGGGTCTGGGTCAGAGGTCATGGGTGTTCCAGCAGGACAGTGACCCCAAACATACCTCAAAAAGCACCAAGAAATGGTTGGAGACAAAGCTGGAGAGTTCTGAAGTGGCCAGCAATGAGTCCAGATCTAAATCCCATTGAACACCTATGGAGAGATCTCAAAACTGCTGTTGAAGAAGCACCCTTCAAATCTGAGAGACCTGGAGCAGTTTGCAAAAGAAGAGTGGTCCAAAATTCCAGTTGAGAGGTGTAAGAAGCTTGTTGATGGTTATAGGAAGTGATTAGTTTCAGTTTCAGTAATTTCCCAAGGGTGTGAAACCAGATATTAAGTTGAGGGTGCCAATAATTTTGTCTGGCCCATGAGTTTTGTGTAAAATTATGTACATTTTGGCTTTTTTCTTCTGTTTTTTTTTTGTGTTGTTCCAATGCACATAAAGGAAATAAACATCTGTATACAAACATTTGTAATTGCAGTAATTTCTGGGATGAATGGTGTATTTTCTGGAAAAAATCCAGGGGTGCCAATACTTTCGGCCATGACTGTATCTGTAGCAGACTTTGAGGTGGGTGACTCCCATCACTTCTTATCATTTTCTCCCCTCAAACGTTCTGAGTCCACCTCTGAACAACACCTTTGTCCACCATTTCTTTAGTGACTGTGTAACACCAAAGTCATTTTGGCCCTTTGATGCCACATGACCTGATCCCAACCGCTGCCAATCTGCTGACATGACGTCACAGCCATGTGTTTCACTGAGAGCCGATAACAGCCAGAAACCTGAGGCCCTCTGAGAGCAGGCAAACAAAGAACCTGCACAGTCACCCTGGCCGTGGCATATTAGAGAAGAAGAAACAGTACAGGAGCAAAACTGCGGGACAACTAACCCAGGGAGCAGATTTACAATGAAAGGGCATTGAAGGCAGGATGGAAAAAAACATTAAAACTGGTTCAATAAAGTTTTTAATATCTGAAATAATGTGTAGTTTGGATATATGCCTGGCTTTATATGCACATTTGCACTCATTAATTTAACTTCAACTTACATCACTGCGGTTAAATGCCTCACCTCTGCATGTCTGCACTTATTTACACTTATCATACTAAAAAAGCAATTAATTTCTCCATTCACTGTAACTTCAATGCCAGTGGTAAAAATGCCTCACCTTGCACTAATCAACTATCTTAAATGATGTCATCTATCCTCTGTATATCTGCCGGCATCCTTGCATGTTTTTTATCTGAGCATGTCCAGTCAGCATCCTTGCACTCTTTGCACATCTTGCAAACACATCAATGCTCATGGACTTGTATATACTAGAAAAAGTACCAACAAGAGCTTGCATATATATAGATGGTAATTATTTTACTTTTGTGAGTTTGGTTATTTTAGCTAACTGCTAACTGGAGTCAAACTCCTTGCTGCGTTAGCACACCTGGCCAATAAAGCTGATTCTGATTCTGATATAGCAGTAAAATCAGCTCCAATCAAAAGATCCATCAGATCCTAAAGAGAGTTTTTAAGTCATATTAGTTGGAATATTGCTCTGGTAACAGTTCAGTCAGGCAGACTGTATTCTGCATGATGGTTTCATTGGTCATATTCAACCATGTTACATAAATGCTCAGTCATTTTCATTTCTTCTGTCCAATAGCACTTCTCTGCTCCCTCAGTGTTAGCCTATCAAATCGCTGCTGTTGTTTTCTTTATATGGTGCCCTCCTCCACCAGTGTTGCTGCATACCATCCTCCATCTCCCCATTACAGCCAAGTCTTCACAGTTTCCTCATTTTCTATCCCATCAGCCTCTGATGACATCACCAGGTCTACCCCAGTCTGCTCAGTGGTCAGCCTCTTAATCCCACCAGGCTCAGGTGGCGCCTTCAGTCAGCACGTCAGAGTCATCATCTTCTTCCCATCAGCCTCAGCTGACATCATCAGCCCCAGCTGACATCATCAGCCCCAGCTGACATCAGCCAACAGCTGACTGACTTCTCCCTGCCCACTCTCATGGCTTGTGTTTGTTCGTGATGGCCCTTCCTCGCTCTCAGCGTCAGCAGCAAACTGGTTTAGGGGCTAAAGCTGCTGCAGAGGAGCCATGGAGATGTTTCACACTTCTTATAAGGTATCTCTTTGTAAATAGCTTAACTATTTGTATTGTTTACTTATATGGCAGGAGGCCCTGTACCTCCCTGCAGCTGCACAGCACTATGTTAGTCTGCCAGCATTTGGAACAACCAAAACAACAAAAAAGAAATTTATGAATGTATTTATTCATGCAGTAGTATAGTAAAGCCATTTTCAAAATGTAAAGCCCTCTTTTAAAAACAAAATTGGCTTTTATTTGGTAACTTTTGTATGGGCACTCTGATATGTACCATTAGGAGAGTCATGTCAGACTTCATGGCTAAACTGATGTGCACATGATGCCAGAGAATAAATTAGAAGGAAATTACTTAACTTTATAAAATGTATCAAATAATTACAAAAATAGGGGGGAAAAGCCAAAAATTGTCACAGATTGCTGGAAAAAACGGGGAAAAGTAGTAGAAAAGAAAGATGATTAAAGGTTCAACATTGGCAGTGAAACAATGAAAAGCGGTTCAAAAATGGCACAGTGGGCTAAAGGTGCAAAAACTATCCAGAAAGTGGCAAAAAAGTAGGAAAAAATTGCATCTTAGGAAGTGAAAAGAGGTTAAAAAGTTGCAAAAATTGGTTGAAAGAGGAAAGAACAGGTTAAAAAAGTTGTAGAAATCGAGTAAAAAACAATGAAGAAATGGGGTCTTAAAGTGACATGAAATAGTTATTTGAACATCAGAACCCAAAAATAGTTTGACACTTTTCAGCTCAATAATGAGGGAACTGTTGAGAGGGACCTGGATGCACCCAAGGACCTCCACTTCATACCGGACGAGCGCCGCCGTATCTCGTCTCCAAATACCTGACGTCTCTTGAACTGAACGTCTTCTTCATTGTTTTCTCCGTGTGTCGCTGCAGTATTAATAGAGGCCAGTCCGCCACATAAGGAAATACAAGTAGACGGAAAATACGTGACTTTCAAACTAACAAGCACAGTGATTACATAACATTAATTTTAATGAATCCGTTTATGATCCAAATTCAAGTATCACTTTGTACAGAGATAATATGTGACGGGAGATTGGCTGGCCAGATGCTGATGTCTCCGCCATGTTGCCAGAGGCAAGTCTGCTACGCCATTCAATACAGTAGACAAAGATTGTGCAAGTTTTGGGAATTAAAAGCTCAAATGATCAGATTAATATGCATAGAAAAATATAAAATATAATTATATATAGAAATGTATATAAATATATACATCTTTCATTTAACTGAGAAAATACGAGAAAATGGATTCTGCTTTTATGTTTCAGTTTTTATTTTAACATGGATCATTTATTATAAATGATTCATTAAAATCCATGGAATCTCGTCGTTTGAGATTTTAATTCTGAAAACTTGCACAATCCTTGTTTGGTGTATTGAATGACATAGCAGACTTGCCTCTGGCTCCAGCCAGCCAGTCTCCTGTCTCCTGTATTATGTCTGTGCTCAGTCATAAGTGAATTTGGATCATGAATCGATTTATTGACATTAATGTAATGTAATCGCTGTAACCCGAAAACTCACATTTTATTTCATCTACTTGTATTTCCTTATATGGCTGACTTACCTCTATTACCATGGCGACACACGTAGAAAATAACGAAGAAAACATTCAGTTGAAGTGACTTCCGGTATTAGAGGACGAGATATGGTGGTGATTTTCCAACTCCAGGTGTGAAGGGGAGGTCCTCGGCTGCATCCAGGTACTCTTGGAACTGTTAACAGGATGCTAGCACCGATGCTCCTGATCCAACACACATTCATATCAGTAAATCATAACATCTGGGCCCTTTTTGCTGGGTTTTCAGGGGCCCAGCCACGTCTGTGGGTAGGCCTGCCCCCAACTCTGGTTATGATCTAACTGAACTTACACGGCTAAAATACACACATGAGGTAGTGGTGACAGGCTGCTCAGTGATGCAGTGGGTAGAGCTGGATGGTTCCTGGGTTGAATCCTGGTCGAATGCGGCCTTTCTGGATGTGTGGTCTTGCTGAGGTTTCTTCAGCTACGTGCTACTGTCCAAAAAACCTGGCAACCATTAAAAGCTTTTAAACCACTAGAGACCTCATCTTTTCCATCTACTCCCATTCTTTAAGATGGAATATTTCTACACAGAAATAGTTCAGGCATCATTCAGACAAAAAGTACCCAGATCCCTGCTCTTATCAGCACTTCTGGGAATGAATTTCTCAGTGAAGTCAGAGCTTAATGACTTCCAGGCAAGACTTCCATGCTGTTAATCCCTGCAGTAATGCTGTCATTTCTATCAAATAAGAATGAACGGCGTATAAAACGCTCTCTTTGAACACTAACTGCTGTACTCATGCAACATGTTTGTGAATAAAGATTTTCGAATGTTAACGTTCCTTTTTTAGCCATAAGAGGTGAGAGGATGATGTGTGACCACACGGCTGCTTAGTCACACTTTATGACATTAGTGAATTATTTTAGTGGCAGGGGACTTCCACACCAGGCTGCTCTGTGGGAAACAACTCCTCTCTGGATGTTTTAGAAGTGTTTGACAACCAATAAGGCTGGATTTACTGTTCCCCACACTGAGAACATCAGATTCTCCCTCATCTTTCAAGATTTTTATTCCTCCATGGCGAGAGACACGCCTGGAAGTATTACGTTTGCAGGTTGTCTGCGTGTATGTTTGAGTCATTCTTGGGAAAATTCTCTCTTGTGAAAAAAGAGGCAAAGTGAGGTTTTAATGTACGACAACCAGCAACACCCAGAGTGTTTGCATGCCAAGGGAATAACAAGCAAAAGCTTACAGCTGTAAATTTAAGGCTCACAGGTAAGAACTGGGGAGGCAAGAGAAATATAAAGGTTTCTTTATGATAGCAATCATTAAAAAGGAAAGTGTTGGAATATTTGTGTAATAAAACAAATACTGATAACTAAAAATAAACCAATCAAAACAGAGCTGACCCTCCTCACCTAGAGGCAGACTACACTGAGGAAGGTGTGAGGGTGCTACCGTACTCAGCCTTGGTGCAGCACAGCAAACACAACAACCTTTAAAACAACCTAAAGTCCAGTCTACTTGTACCCTACTGTGCTAAACTCACATCCAATGGGTGGAGGACCCTGACTCTGGGTGCCCAGCCTCCCAACTGAGACCAGCAACTCAGAAAGAAAAACACTAAAGAACTAACAACCCAAACTAAAGATGCAACTAGTAGGTTTAGGGCAAATAATTCACGACATTTAGCCAAAAAGAATAATAATGGAAATAATACAACCAACTAATAGCTAAAGAAAATCAAAGGCAAAGGGACAAACAGGGTAAAGGGGGAAAGGGAAAATGTAAAAAGGCCAAAATACAAGAAAATAGGGCCAAACAAGCAGCAGCTAGTATTCTGCAAATGTGAAAAACATGGAACTAAAATTAATTTTATAATGTTTTAAGATAATTAAAAATTAAACCATCCAACTCATCACAGAGAGGTTTCACAAAGATCAATTCTCCATTGTGGGACCAAAGCTAGACTGACCACACGCGATTTTCAAATCTTAAAGGTCACACATTATGCAAAATACACTTTTTCAGGCTTTTCTAACAAAAATATCTGCCTCTGGCCTGTCCACAATCCCCCTAAGAATCAGAAAAATTGTTCCCTCCCCTATGCTCTTTCTCCACCTTTTCAGAAAATGTGTGCTGAAACAAGCTGTTCTCAGATTTCCCCTCATGATGTCACATGGGGAGTTAGCCACGCCCCCAGCTACGCTTGGCCCTCCCCGCTTGGAAGAAAGTTCCACCCTCCTCTCCTGGTCCCCCCCTCAGCTGCCAGCTGATAGGAGGATCAGGAGAGCCACATCCACTAAGCCACATCCATTTCCTGAGAGGGCCAGAGCCAAAATCGTCATTTAATGCCAAATACTGGGTGAAAAGTGACAAAAATGGTTGAGAAAAAGTGGCAAAAATGGGCAGAAAGTGGCAAAATTTGGGTGAAAAGTCACAAAAAATGAGCTACAGGTGGTAAAAATGGTCAAAATGTGGTAAAAACATGCCAAAAAAGGAGTGGGAAGTGACTAAGATGGGTAAAAGGCAGCAAAGAGTGGCAAACATTTTGGAAAAAAGTGACATCTAATGGCAAAAGGCAGGTTAGAAGGGTGATTAGTGACAAAAATGGGGAAAATATTCAATTAATAAAAAGCAGGATAAAAGAGTAAAAAAATGGGCAAAAACTGGACAAAGAGAAGTGGCAAAAGTGGGCTAAAAGCAGTAGAAATTTATTAAAAATGAAAGCCAACTATATAAGCGCGGGAAACAAACTGATTAATGTGACTTGCAATGTATAATTTCTGAGTTCAAAGTTTCCCTTTTCTAAGCTTTTCTGGGGGAATAATTTTTCAAATTGAAGTCTTTTTCACACCGCCGCGTGCCAACTCAGCGCCTCCAGTCATTTTAATGAGGGAAGGGCGGCAGACGGGAAGCGGTTTCAGCCGCGGCGGTAGGACCCAAAAGCGGTTGCCGTCCATGTGAACCTGCACAGATTTTGCCCTGCCGCTTGGAGTTCAGCGTCTTTCTGGCGGCAGCCACCTGGCAGCAGCCAATCACATCGAAGGAGGGAGAGAACCTGAAAATAGCAGGCTTCGCGGGTGATAGCGAACAATGGAGGAGCTCATAATGTTGGTGTCGGAATATCTGAGCTCTACAACACGGCTCTACCGTCGTACAAAGACAACCAGAAGAAAAACTGTGGAACCAACCATTGAAACGTATTTTCTAGGGTGAATTATTCTGATAACTGAACCGTATTTTTCCCTCCGTTTTACAGCACGTTACACATGTTAATATACAGACATTGTGAGGTACTCTACGTATTTTTGGGGAGGGGGGGTTGTGATGGACTTGTGGGCGGGCTCTGCTGTGACATTCACTGAAGCTCCTCTACGTCGTTGATGCCTTGTACCGCGGCGGCAGCGCTCTGCACAGACAGAATAAGCTCAGTAGTTTCTGCAGCACAGACACAAACATGTCATCTGCCGTTATTGTTGTTGGCTGGGCTCATTCATGCAGGTCAAGCAGCTATGATGTAACCACTTCAGGAAAGATGCGTTTCGTTGTACACATGGAAACAAAACGGGCGGCCTATACGGATTTGTTCTTTCTGGCTCCACGGTTTCAAAAAGTTCCCAAAACAGCGGTTCCGTTTGGATGAAATGCCAATCCATAAAATACTTTTGCAGATACTCCTGAACTCATCTACACGTGGGCGACCCTTAATTAATACTTGTCATGTATTTGTGTGTATTATTTTATTATATAATGGTATCAAAGGGATGAAAATGCATTACAAGAGAAAACTTAGAAATAAAGAAATAGAAATAATGAAACAGAGTACTATCCTGTCAGATTAGCACTCAGATGTTGGTCAGAGTCAAGATAAGAAATGCTTGATAAGAAAACGCTGAATTTGAGAATTTAAAATTGCATAAGAAGAAGAAAAAATGGTTAATGAATGAGGCCCAGTTCTTTTAGGGATCATCTTCAGATTTCACCCTGACTCAACAATGTCCTGAATCCATTTTGGGGTTAAAGGTCAAGGTCATTGTGACCTCAGATAGCTCAGCACTTTAAGGACACATTGGGGCACTCTTATGGCAAAAACCTTCACTTTGTCTTGAGAATGAACTGATTAGTCTTCAGAGGTTAAAGGTCATTCCTATAAGACCCCCCCAGCTCTGTAACTCTCTGTACTTTTATTGTCTTAAACAGTGGTTCTCAACCTCTTCAGCCTGTGACCCCCAAAACAAAGGTGCCAGAGACCGGGACCCCACTGTACCTGAAGGTGGATGAACACAGCCATTTAACCTGAATAATAACCACTCTTATCAAAGAAACACATTTTCATTCATTTTTGTAGTAAGCAGCCCCCTTAAAGGGATCCTTTTGTTAAAAACAGAGTTAAAATATGTTAGAAATAGCTAAAATTAGTTAATAATGGCAAAAAATGGCAGAAAGGTGGTGAAATTGGATTGTCAATGTAGCAGCAATGGGTTAGAAATGACACAAATTAGATATAAATGGCAAACAAAAACCAAAAAAATTTTACAAAAATTGGATAAAGTGGCAACAAACAGCATAATTAGTGGTAAAAGGGGATTCAAAAGCGGCTGAAATGGCATTGAAGTGGCAAAAAATAGGTGCAAATTTGGTGAAAAGGGATGAAATTTGATATAAACTGGCAAAAAAGTGTTAGCTGGGGCAGGAAAAAAGTCATAAACTGGCAAAAATGGGCATATCAAATTGTGAAATGTGGCTTAAAACGTGGTAAAGAGGGGTTAACAGTGGCAAAATGTGTCAACAGAGCCAACAATAGGCAGAGTTGTAAGATTTTGTTTAGAAGTGGCAAAAACAGGCAGAAAAAAAGTGGGCGGAAAGGTTTAAAATTGACAATAAATGGGTTTTAAGTTGCAAAAATGGGTTAAAATTGGGCAAAATTGGTTCTTATTTTTTTGAGGCATCTGGAGACCCCCTCCCAGTGTCTCGCGACACCCAGTGGGGGGACCCGACCCCAATGTGAGAACCTCTGGTCTAAAAGACGTAGAATTCACAGAGGCATATAACCACCAGGCTGTAGTTCTGCTGTCTGTGAGTGAAACTGCAGGTGTATCTCTAAATCTAAAATGCATTTAGATAAATAGTCCATGCTGAGAGATTGATGTTGATCCCACTGCCTGGGATATCTGATGGCACACGATGACTATTTTTACACAGTATCATAACACGCACACTCACATGTACAGTATAGTAGCATGCAGATGTAAGAGATGAAGGCGCCTGGAGCTTGGTTTTGAGCGAGAGAGCCAAGATAACTCAGATAGAATTAGTCACTTTGATAGGTGATCTGTCATAAATGTTCCTCAGGGTGCGATCATAGTAAGCTGCAACGTACCAGCGCTGCCAGGAAAACTGCCCCGTGTCTGTGTGATTGTGTATGTGCATGTTTTTTCCTTCTTTTCCCTGCTAGCTGTAGCTGTTCAGTCAGCGTGTTTGTCCCTGTGGTTATGTCGGTGGTTTCACCAAAGCCAAAGTAATCTGGCACAAACACACACACTCACACATGAGAGAGAGAGAGAGAGAGAGAGAGAGATTACCAGCCTCGCCTGGCATTGTGTTGGCAGGCATCACCTCCTCCCTCACTCCCTTCCTCTTTGCCTCCTTCCTGCACCCCTGAAGTGCACGGTTAATCCCTAAGCTCTATCCCCATTTAAAAGACAGGGACATCACGCAAACCTGCCTGGATGCATTGAATTCTAACACTCACTCACACACACCAACCCATGCACTCGACTCAGTCACACGCACATGCTGTTTCTCCTACAAACACAGAGAAAGAAAGGGAACAGCTCAGCGGGGGGTTAAGCACTGCGGTGGCAGCAGTAGCAGCAGCGGGCAACGTATCTGTCTGTTTTTTTCCACGGTCCTTAAATGTCTCCAGCAGCGGGCGTGTGATGAGATAAGGAAGAGAGGGGACTTTTGCTGACGCTCATCTTCTACTAATGGGTTACGCATCTGTCAGAGCATGGTCACACTCTCATGAACACCATGCAGCGTGGCATGTTTGTCAGAGGAGGATGTGTGCATGAGGGAGTTTTAAATAGGATCCTCAGTAGCTGTGTGCACTTAAGACAGAGATCTACAGCAGGCCGAGATGTTTGTGTGTATCAATGCTCAGACCCAATAGTCATGTGGAGACAAGGCTGCACAATGGGGGGGGGGCAGCAAAAATGGAATATCAATACATATCAACAGATTTATATGTATTCTAACCATGCTGAAGCCCATTTGACCCCCTCCCGTCCCCCCTTTGGCCCGCACTCACACTGCTCAGTGCATCCAGGCCTGGACATGGATACGTTGATGACTCAGTATACATAAGTGTTGTTTTTTAAGGCTGTAAAATAGTTACAGATTTATATGATATCTGATCCGACACCAGAGTTATTTCCCCTGACCTGGAATCAGCTGCATTAACTATACAGAGACAGTGAGGAGAGAGAGAGAGAGAGAGAGAGAGAGAGAAAGCGGTTCAGAGCAGAGAGTTATCACTCACAGCGTATAATCTGGAGCCTGCTCAGAGTTCCAGGCACTTCTGCTGAATGAAACCTGGACTTTTTAACTCTTATGAGCCCCTACAGTCATTCCCCTGCGTGTCCTTATATTATCTGAATCCCCTTGGCATTCCTTTATGTGCCACGAGCTGTGCCTTTTCTCAGCGTAATCCTGGATGCCTGATACACCAAACAAGCTCTCATGTGTCCAGAGCAGGAATATATGTTCAGTTAAACGTTTTTATTTTTTTACCGGGAAGAGAGCGATTTTAACCATCTGATGAGAGCTGGAGGTGAAAACGCCTCAGGATTAATAAACGACGCTCTGTTCAGATGACAGCGATCAAGATCCCACTTTCACTTCTTGGTGACATGACATAGAATTAGAGGTGAGTTATTTCAGTGGATGATAGTTTGGCATACTCATTTTTTAATCAGAGAGGTTAAATCAGCCGTGTGATTAACCCCGGCACACACTTGTCCGTGTATTTGTCTCTCTCCTTTACGCATGGAGGATGAAAGGTGTGTGTTATCCTGTGAGCTGCTGTTTGTGACTAAAACCAGGGAAGAAGTTTTATTTTACAAACAAAAATCCTCTCACAGTCATTAAAGCCTGACTTTGCCAGAAACTGGTCAGAAATGTGGACTGGACTGGGATCCTGCTGTCTCTAGCATGCAGCTGCTGCCTGGTGGGCTCTCTGAGACGGGTCCTCTTGTTGATACTTCATGCTACGTCACATTCCCGCGCTTGTGCTCCTTCATTTGCATCAGTGCCGTGCCTAGGCCCACCTCGTCCTTCCGTGCCGCGCCGAAGCACAGAACGATTGCACCCCCACTGGCCAAATGTACCAGACTTTAGGCCGAAACAGGCCCAGACACGAACGGATGGCCTAGTGTGAGTGCACCCTAAAAGACTAAAATGATTAAAACTAGAATAAAATGTAATGTAGTTTTTGTCAGACATTCAAATTCCGTGATATTTCTCCACTGTGGGTAAATCTGTCAAAAACAATACATCTGTATCTATTCTGCCTCTCAGCTGTAGAAAGCAGGGACCCCAGGTTTAGCAGGGTGCAGAGAACACGCTACCATGATTTGGTACCAAATTTAGGCAGGAAAATAAATACTTGGACTAAAAATAAAGACTAAAATGTGAGGACTTTTTATGGAATAAAACAAGACTAAAAGTAAAAAGGGTAGAACTGACAAAAATGTGACTAAAACTAAACTACATTTCATTTAAAGACTAAAACTAAAATTAAAATTAGCTGCAAAAATTAACACTGGTTAAAAGAGGCAAAAATAGATAGTGGCTAAATGAATTGAAAAAGGTGGTGGAATGGGATTGAAAAGTGCGAATATTGCTTCAAATTGCTAAAAATGTGTTTACTGGGGGAGAAAAATAGACATAAAATAGAAGAAATATGTAAATCTGAACAAAAATGGGCATAATAATAATAGTAAAATGTTAAAATTTGCAAAAAATAGGCTTAACAAGTTGTGAAAAGGGGTTAATAGTAGCAAAAATGGGTCAAAATAAGCAACAATAGGTAAAAATGGCAAGAACTGGTTTAGAAATGTCAAAAACAGGCAGAAAGATGTGGATGGGATGAAAAGTGGCAGGAATGTAAATAGTGGCAAAATTAGACGGGTAAAGAGGTTAAGAAGTGGCACAAATAAATTCTTTCAACATTCGAACTGTAAGTTTGACATCGTCTTCAGCTCCAACATGAGGTCACTGTTAGCCAGACCGCTAGCACCAATGCTAATGATTAAACACTCATGCCGTGATAAAATTAATACACCACAGCTGCTGATGATTTATTTATGATTTATTTTAAATTCAACTGTGTGTGTATATTTTAATAAAAGTTAAAATATCAAGTTTGAAATCTCTTTAAAAAAACTCCTTATTTGTGGTGACACCCTCTCAGTCTCATGACTCTGCCTCTCTAAAATGCTCCTTTTATACCCACTCACATGTTGACCTGGCGACAACCAACCTAACTTGCAAAATTTTTCTCCCAACGTGCTGTTGACCTGTCCCTACTTTTCTGAGATGTGTTGCTGCCACTAAATTCAAAATGAGCTGATACCTTTCATGAAATAGTAAAATGTCTCAGTTTCAACATCTAATTTATTATTTTTGTTCTTTTGTGAATAAAATGTGAGATCTGGTGATCACTGCAGTATGTTTTCATTTACATTTTACAACAGCGCCCCAACTTTTTTGGAACGGAGGTTGTATTCGCCGTCCACTTTCTCTCTGCTGATGATGTCTGCTCAGTCTCTTCACTCTCTCTAGTCAGCCAAACCTGCTGCTGACTGCTCATATTCTTAAGAAGCAAACCCGGCCTGTTTACTGCTTGTTCCTCTTCTATGAATAAATAAAAACAATTCTAAACTGATAAAACCAAATATTTTCTCTGCATTCAGAGCTGTGACTATGAGGACATGACCTTACTCTTGATTTTCTCTCGTGTGATCCAGACCTACTGTTACACTCATTACCAGAGCCTCAGGAAATGTGCAACAGCTGCATATCTAAACATGCAGATGTCGCCCTCTAGTGGTCATTATGCTGAACATGCATGAGCCTCTAACACTGCTGCAGCAGCTCTGCACGGTTCAGAGACTTTTCTATTTAAATAATCACAAAATACAGTTCACATCAAGTGATATCTGTTTTACCCTCAATGTCTGCAGACAATTCAAGAAAAATATAGGTAAAGTTTCTAAAATGAGTAAAGTATAGCTAATAGAATAAAACGGTGAAAAGCAATAAGAGGGGCAAAATGGGGTGAAAGTTGGTTAGAAGTGGCATATATTGGTTCAAAGTGACAAAAAATGGCAAAAAATTGTCAAAATGGGTGGAAAAAAATGGTGAAAACAGGTCAAAAAGTAGCAAATGTGAGTGAAAGTGGCAAAAAAAAGGTTAAAAGAGAAAAGAAAAAAGGATAAAGCAGAAAATATGGGTTGAGAGATGGCAAAATGGCAAAAATTGAGGGGTAACATGGTGAAAAGCGGTTAAAAACTGGTAAAATTTTCTCTGTTTTTGTCAATTTTTGCTCATTTTTGGTACTGTTTTTCTATTTTTTTTGTGGCTTTAAACCAATTATTGCTGTTTTTGCCCATTTTTGCAACTATTAAACCATTTTTGGCATTTGTTGCACTTTAAAACCACTTTTTTTAACACCTGTACCCTTTTTGCAATCATCCCCCCTATTTTTTGCCACCATTTAGTCAATTTCAGCCACTTTAGATTTCCTTTTTTTTGCCCTTTGATGCCACTGTGTTGCTGTTTTGCCACTCTTTGTGGATTTCTGCTGCTGTTTTTCTCATTTTGACACTTCTTTTGGCCACTTTTATCACAGTTTTGCTCCTTTTTTCCATTTTTGGCACAGCCTTGCCACTTTAAATCCATTTTTGTTGCCATTGTTTGTCCATTTTTGCTACTCTTTTTTCAAATGTTGCCTTTTATTTTTGCAACCTCTATCCCATTTTTGCCACTTTACACTCATTTCCTTCACTGTTTACCTTTTTTAAACATATTTTGCGACTTGTAATCTATTTTGCAGCTTTAAACACACTTTTGCTGATTTTTTTTTTTCTATTTTTGCCACTTTAATTCCATTGTTGACCCTTCTGGCCAGCTTTCCACACAGTGCTGCCACTTCTAACCTAATTTTGATGCTTTTTGGTCCATTATTTTCCACTTTTAATTCACTTTTGATAATTTTTGTCCATTTAAAACCTTTTTTCCACTTTTCACTCACTTTTGCCGTCTTGTTTCTTCAGTTTTAACCCATTTTTGCAACCTTTGACCTTTTTAGCCTATTTTTTGCCAGTCATAACTCATCTCTGCTATTTTTCCCTCAACTTTTTGCCTCTTTTAACAACTTTGTAAATATTTTCAACTGACTTTTCTCCGATTTTTTCTGCTTGTTTTTCTGGTGTTTCAATATGCCCATCCACATTGTTAATATTACCATTACCACATTGTTTTTTTTTTCTTTGTTTGTTTTTTTTCAAGAAGAAGGATTTACATTTTGAGAGAAGCTGTATTAGCTGAAGAGTAAATAGATTTTTTTTTTTTTTATCTTTTTAAATTTTTGCTTTGACAAGAGTTATTATTCACATTAAATTTTATTTATATTTATATGCCGCCATTTGGCCAACTAATCCAGAATCATGGGATCTCCTTCCACTGCTGCACAGACGACACACAGATAAACCTGCTCCTGAGACCTGAGGCCCTAGAAGCCTAGCTGCTGTTAAAGACTGTCTACATGATGTAAACTGCTGGGTGGCCCAATAAGTCAAAATCAGAAATAATACTTTTTAACATTCAAAACTCCACCAGCTCAGACAGTCCAATCTCAGGTCCCTCTCAGACGTCAGACCCACAGCCAGAAATCTAGGAGTAATCTTTGATTCAGATCTCACCCTCACATCTCATATCAATAAAGTTGTCCAGTCGTGTTTTTTCCACATCTGAACTCTCGCCAAAATAAAATCAATGCTCAGCCAGTCAGACCTTGAAAAGTCATCCATGCTCTCATCTTCTCCAGACTGGATAACTGTAACTCTCTACTCTCCAGCATCAGTCAAAGATCCCTCTCTGGCCTACAGTTAGTCCAGGACTCAGCAGCGAGTCTTCTAGCTGGTTTTAACAGTCGGCATCACATCACCCCTGTTTTAGCATCTTTACACTGGCTCCCTGTAAGTCTTAGAATTGATTTCAAAATTTTACTTATCACTTTTAAAGCACTGAAGGGTCTGGCTCTAAGCTACCTAACAGAACTTTTAACCCCCTACGAGCCAGGCCGCAGCCTTAGATCAGGGGGGTCAAACTCAGTCACAGCACTGAATTTAGGTCTGACCTGAGGGCCTAACAGGGTCGAGATTTAACCATACACTCCAAACCTTATTTTCAAAGGTAATTAATGAAGGGAGATTAAAAAAATGTCAGTATTAGTTCAAAAGGTCAGAACACAAAATACAAAGTCAAAAGAATTTTTTAAAAGGCAAATTTATGAGATAGTAAAAATCACGAGTTTAAAGGTCAAAATATGAGATAAAATCCAAAATCGTATTTAAATTCAAAATATGAGATGAAATTCAAAATTATGAGTTTAAAGGTTGAAATTTTGGACTAAAAATTAAAGTTAGGAGTTGAAAAGGTCAAAATGTTTTATAAAAAGCAAAATTTTGAGTTTGGAAGGTTGAGATATGACTTCAAACTTAATATTGTGAATCTCAAAGGTCAAAATGTGGGATGAAATTGTAAATCGTGAGTTTAAAAAGTCAGAATATGGTATTAAGAGTCAAAGTTAGGAGTTTAAAAGGCTAAATATGAGATTAAATTTGAAATCATGAATTTTGAAAATTCACACTATGACTTGAAATCTAAAATTGGAATCTAAAAGTTCACAATATGAGATAAAAAGTCAAAATCCTAAGTTTAAGTCAAAATTTTCAGATGCAAGTTTAAAATATTAAATGAAACTCAAATTCATTTCTCACCTTCATTCCTTACTTTATTTTTATTTTATTTACTTTTTCAAATTTATATCATTCAAGTACATTTTAAATCTTCAAGGATAAATTTACATTTTTATACTGGAGGAAATCTGCAGACCTCAGACCTGCAGGCCAGCTATAATTAAAATCTCATATGATCTTGTGGGCCGGGTAAAACTGCACCACAGGCCGGATTTGGCCCTCAGGCCTTGAGTTTGTCACCCTTGCCTTAGATCCTCGGACAGGAGCCTTCTGGTCATTACAAGGTCGAGGCTTAAGACTAAAGGTGACAGGGCCTTCTCTGTCAGGGCGCCTCGACTTTGGAACGACCTGCCTGAGGAGATAAGGCATGCAGAATCAGTGACATCTTTTAAATCACTTCTTAACACTCATTTTTATAGACTGGCTGTTATGTGATGGCGTCTAATGTCTTTTACTGTCTCCCATCTTTAGTCACTTTTCTCTCTTAAATCCACTTCTCTGTCAAATCTGACCTGAAAGCCTCTATATCTGCTCTTCTCAGTGTTGTATTCATGCTTACTGATTCTTATATCTCCACTTCTCCTACTTGGTTTTCAGAGCCCCCCTATCTTTTATTCCTTTGATTGTGTGTCTCTCTTTTTGCAGCTATATCAGTTTTACCAGACTATTATCATTATTATGACTGTGATTAATATCTTTTACTGTCAAGAATTTTAATTTTCATATGATAAATTATAAATCGCGACACATTTTAACTGTTATTATTCTCCTCCTTACCTTTTTGATTTATATTCCTTTCCGTCTCTTCCAGATATTTCCAGATAATTCTTTTACATTTCTGGTCCTTGGGTCTCTTTAATGTCGTTGGTTCCTGTGTTGCCTGGAGCGGTGTAGGTTATTCTGGTCTTTATTCTTGGTCTTCATTTTTATTACAGAATCTTGTGTATCTGGGTTTTTCTGATGTCTTTCTAAACTGACACCATTTTCGTGTTTTGAATGTTCTCCTAGTTTTCATGATGTTGGAGTTTCATTGCTGGCTGGGTTTTTCTTTGGTTCTTCTGTTGTTGGGGTTTTGTCTTTATTGTGATGTTTTGCTGTTTGTGTTTGATTTTGCTGTAACTGTGATTCTGCTTATTGTCAAAGCACTTTTTAAACCTCTGTTTTTAAAGGTGTTATACAAATTTAGTTTATCATTATTATTATAAAAATGAAATATTGGTATTACAGTTTAACCTTTACAGTGGATCAGGATTTTCCTGACCTCTATGGGCCCCTCATTTGTCTGGGTCCCAGAAAGCTCTCCCCTTTATCCCCCCTCATGGGCAGCCTAGTGTGCGATGCATGAGGAAGGGGAGAGTCAACACAAGCAGACTGTATCCAACTCAGAGGGCACGTCATAAAATATGTGGTCACAACTGTTGTTCTTTATAATGTGACTGTGTCTCCTATTTTTATTAATGTATAAATGTAAAAGGATGCAGACCTCTGATCTGGATCTCTGCAGCTTTAGAGGCTAAAATGTTTGTGTGCCACAGCCTCCACTAGATGGCAGCAGAGCGCCTGTCACTCTGGTAGGCTCAACCAGAAGAATGGCTGGACGTGCTGTCTGTCAGTATTTGTCCTGTTTTACAGCTCAGTGCTGTGAACAAACTCTTGAAATCCATGTTTAAGCCTAGCTAAGCACTGCAGCTCACTACTGAGGAGTGTGATGCTACTTTCTGTGAAGTTTGAACGTGTTTGAAAGTGTTTAGCAGATAAACCTGCGTGAGTAATGGCGGACAGTATCTCTGGTAAATGTTAAACTCAAGTTTTTGGTTGGTAAACTTCCTTGCACATAAAAAATGAAGATATATTCTTTGAATTGTGAGGCTGTAAAAATATATTTAAATGATTAAGTGAGGTGAGATGCTGTTACTAAACACAGAGCAGTTAGCTTAAATAAGCACAGTGAGTCAGCTACAGAGCTCAGACATTTATTCAGGGAAGGATTATTTCCTCTGTGTTAAAACAATATTCTGATGAGATACCAAGATGTTTTATTTTGTATTTTCTATTATTTATATGTCCAGATAAACCAGAGAAGTGGCTGCTGTGGGCAGGCCTGAATATGAGTGCCAAAGGATATTCAGTGAATATTTAAACATCCTTTCTCTTTGTTCATTGTTTATAGAGCCACTTTATTAAAAGAACTGTTCTAAAGGTGTGTGTAGTAATTGATTAATTGTTTATAAAATACCTGCAGTTGCAGAAGGAAAGCCCTCAGTACCAGCAGTGTGTTTATTCATTGTCTTTTCTATCATTTTAGATTCAGTTTCCATGACAGTGAATAGTACTAGATGTTGTTGTCTGTCATTTAAAAGAGAAAGTTTGAAAATGTATGATTGTTACAGCTGTTCAGTACTTTTTTCATTCCCCATCTCCTCTCTGTGTTTTATTAACCCTTAGAGCTCACAGCTATTTTCTTCATCATCATGTCTCATCTGGACTTTTTGTCTTAAAACACCAACCCTGTGGTGCACAGTCAAGCTTTATACATCCTTTTTTCAGGACAATCTGGGCTTTAAGAATAAATCTACTACAGTAATGTCACTTGAACTTTTAAAAAAGTTATAGGACTCTAAAGACAAAAGAAAAAAACAAATCAGAATTTGAAACCCACCAATTTTTATTTATATCACACAGAAAACATTAATGAGAAGCCTTTTCTTTGCACAGACTTGTTGTCCATCTCTTGGGGACAAAACAGTAAAAAAAATAAACATTCTGTGACTGACGTTTTTCAAAATATCTACAGATATACAAAGAAGAGTCCATGTTCTTTCTTTACAGTTAGATTCATTTGTGCCACTCCCAAAGCAGTAGAGACTGGTCGACTACAACTCCCACAATGCATTTCAGCAGACAATATGGAGATGACCTGGGCAAAATGCCTAAATAAGTGTCAAAAATGGATTAAAAATGGATAAAAAGATGCTTATTATCGGATCTAACAATGTGGATTCAATCAGAAAAGACCCAGAAAAGTCACCGAAGTTCTGGGCTCGCTAGAATGGCGTCCGTTAGAGACATGGAGACATCGAGGGTAGCAAACAAGTGACAGGAAAGTCAGTTTCAGAGGATAAAAAGAGTAGTGGCTATTATGGTTCAAAAGTTATGGTTATGGTTCAACGTTTTAATAAACTTTGTCACTTCTTGTTTTTTACGACAACTCCGTCCTCAGAGACCCCGGAGAGTCAGCCCAGTTCTGGGCTTACTAGAAAATATTTTGTAAGAGCTACGAATGCATGGAGAACATAATAAAAAAGGCACAACGGAGAACTTTCAGATAAAAAAACAATGAGGTGTCTACGACCTATGGTTCAAATGCTACCAAGTGGTCTATAAAGGGATGTGCCTGCAGCACGTATCCGTGGCGGAGGGTTCGGGGGGAGAGGCTCCCCTCGAGATCCCCCGCCGCCTCGGCGTCCGGAGAGAGACGACAGCGGGTCCGGGGTTTCCCCCCCCGGCCCGGGCTTTTCGGTAATGATCCTTCCGCAGGTTCACCTACGGAAACCTTGTTACGACTTTTACTTCCTCTAGATAGTCAAGTTTGATCGTCTTCTCGGCGCTCCGCCAGGGCCGTGACCGACCCCGGCGGGGCCGATCCGAGGACCTCACTAAACCATCCAATCGGTAGTAGCGACGGGCGGTGTGTACAAAGGGCAGGGACTTAATCAACGCGAGCTTATGACCCGCGCTTACTGGGAATTCCTCGTTCATGGGAAATAATTGCAATCCCCAATCCCTATCACGAGTGGGGTTCAGCGGGTTACCCACGCCTCTCGGCGAAGGGTAGACACACGCTGATCCACTCAGTGTGGCGCGCGTGCAGCCCAATGAACAACCATTTCACAATCCTTTGGGACACAAGGCACCTGCACAATAGTGTGACGGATTAATGGTCTGAAAGAATCAAATTACCGGTCTCAGATGAGGCGAGAAAGGCAAAGAGGAAGAGGCGTCTGCCCTCAGGCCAGCCTCCTAAGATCAGTCAAGTGACTTTGTTGATATTATGGTCTCGAGATAGATAGAAGGATGGCTTCAGTCATCCATGGTTGGACCGTGGTGATGGTCTGAGTGAGGTCGAAATAGATATACACCCAAACTCATAAACAACAACAGTTAGCTTCACATCAGCACCGTTAGCCTGTTAGCTCATTGGCCGCTGTGTTGTTCATGTCTTAATGTTGAGACATTGTTTAGTGAACAATGAGCTTGTGCTCCACTTTAATCTAGTCTCCAACAACATTACAAGTCGCCATTCTCCAGCCTGTCTTGCTCGTCTCCGCCTACTCACTTATCAGCATCACATTCTCTACCTAGGTCCCTCTGTTGGTCACTTGTGGAATTACAGTTGGCACTTCCTATCAACACATCCCCTTTTCTTTGAAGCTGTGAACATACATGCATTAACATACATGCATGGTACTGGCATAGTAAACATCCAGATCATTTATTTATTTATTTATTTTAACACAACATGAGAACCTCACATATTTAGTCAACTTTCACAGATCAAGCCTGACTGGTCTTTTGATCTGACGCTCAGATCTCCTCAATGCAGGTGACTCTGAGTGAACATCACTTGTGTCCACCTGCACATGTCCATCTGATCCCAGGTCTGGCACTGTGTCTGCATTTGACACAGAAATCATGCCATCCGCATCTCGACATTCTGTCCCTTTGAAAGTCTATTGGGTCTTCAGAGGGTTGCGACGGGTTCTTCTGAACAAGTGTCCCTCTTCAGTCCTTACTTCATATAATCTCAGACCAACCTCTTGGAGAACAGTAGCTTTTCTGTTCCATGTATCCTGGTCTTGGATCCGCACCACATCATCTTTGGTAAGTGGTCTGAGAGTCCTGGTTGACTTGTCATAATGCTGTTTTTATTTGCATTTCATATTCTCCAGTTTTGACTGTATCTCTGTATTCTGCTTGACATCTGAAAAGCATGGTAGGGTTGTGTGTAACTTGCGATTCATCAACAGTTTTGCTGGGGATAAACCACATTCAAGCGGGGCAGATCTGTAGCTTAGTAGAGCTAAATAGGGATCTGACTTGCTGTCTGTTGCCTTTTTCAGAAGCTGTACGATGATATGTACTCCCTTTTCAGCTTTGCCATTTACCTGTGCATGCTGAGGACTTGATGTGACATGGTGGAAACCATACTGTTTTGCAAACTGCTGCCACTCTTTGCAGTTCTAACAAGGACCACTATCACTAACTACAGTCTTTGGTACCCCATGTCGGGCAAAGATGGATTTGACATGAGTAATGACACTGTAAGCAGTCACACCTGTGAGCAGAGCAATTTCAGGGAAGTTGGAGTAGTACTCAATTACTAGCAAATAGTTTTTACCATTGCAGTGAAACAGGTCTGTTCCAACCATCTCCCAAGGTGCAGTGGGGAGATCTGGAATCATCATAGGCTCCCTTGCCTGTTTGCTCTGGTACCTGTTACATATTTCACACCGTCCTACCATGTTTTCAATGTCCTTATTGATTCCAGGCCAATACACAGCGTTCCTGGCTCTCCTTTTGCACTTCTCTATGCCAATGTGTCCCTCGTGTAACCGATAAAGCATCTCTGGCCTCAGGCTGCGTGGAATGACAATTCTGTTGTCTCTCAGCAACAGTCCGTTTGCCACGCTTAGCTCTAATCGGATGTGATAATATTTAGGACAGGACCCCTTGGGCCAGCCATTGTGAATGTTTTCCATCACTGTTTGTAGCTCCTTATCTTTAACTGATTCCTCACATATTTGTTTTGTTTTAACATCGGACACTGGTAGAGACTCAACTATCATGTCAACATGACTTTCAGTGTCTTTTTCAGTGGAGCTCATATGACTCACCTCTGACGCTCATGATAGCGCATCTGCTAACACTAGGTGCTTGCCTGGTGTGTATAGCTCAAAATCATACCTTTGTAGTTTCATGATGAGCCGCTGAATCCTTGGTGACATCTCATTGAGACTTTTCTTGATGATAGTCATGAGGGGACGATGATCTGTCTCAATTGTGAAGGTGGGAAGCCCATAGACATAGCAGTGAAAGATTTCTCGTCCATAAGCGAATCCAAGACACTCCTTCTCTATTTGAGCGTATTTTGTTTCAGTCTTGGTCATGGATCTAGAAGCATAAGCAACCGGCTTCCAGTTTTCTCTTTCCGCCTGCAGTAAGACAGCTCCAAGCCCGTCCTTCGAAGTATCTGTTGAAACCGTCAGTCTCTTGGTGGGATCATAAGACGCAAGCATGGGTGCGTTAGTCAGTGTGGTCTTTAGAGTATTCCATTCTTGTTCATTTCTCACTGTCCACTTGAACCTTTTGGAGTCATGGAAAAGTTCTTTTAGTGCTGATGTTCTCACTGATAGGTTGGGTATGAACTTTCCAATGAAATTCATCACCCCCATTACTCTGAGCACACCTTTCTTGTCTGTGGGGCGTGGCATGCTTAGGATGGCTTTAATCTTTCTTTCATCTGGCTCTATACCCTGAGCAGACAACTTGTCTCCAAGGAATGTTATTTCTTGAACACCAAACTGGCATTTGGCACGGTTTAGCTTTAGTCCATTTTCACGTACCCTCTGGAGCACTTTTGTCAGTCTTTCATTGTGCTCCTGCAGTGTGGAGCCCCAGATGACTACATCATCACATAGCAACGAACCCCCTCTAGACCCTCCAGCATGTTACCCATTGCACGATGATGGATCTCAGATGCTGAAATTATGCCAGATGGCATTCTGAGGAATCTGTACCTCCCAAAGGGTGTATTGAATGTGCAGTATTTTGAGCTTTCATCTTCCAACTTAATTTGCCAGAAGCCCTGCGCGGCATCTAGCTTTGAAAATATTTGGCACCAGCCATCTCACTTGCTATTTCCTCCCGTTTTGGTATTTGGTAGTGCTCACCTTTTATGTTGTTATTTAAATCTCCTGGGTCCATGCATATTCTCAGTTCTTTGTTTTTGTTCTTTTTGTCCACACACACCATGGGGTTCACCCATTCTGTTGGTTCTTCCACTTTTGTGATGACTTTTAACTGACACATCCTGTCCAGTTCCTTTTTAAGGCGCTCCCAAAGTGGAGCTGGAACTCTTCTTGGTGCATGGATCACTGGTTTTGCATCCTCCTTAAGTTTGATTTTGTATGTGTATGGAAGGCATCCTAGCCCTTTGAAGACATCATGATAACGCTGCACAATGATTCAACTGTGTCTGTGTGAGCACTCACTGCTTCTGAGCAGTTAATGTGGTAGACTCCCCTCACCACGTTTAACTTCTTTGAGGCGACCCCACCTAGCAGTGATTCCCGTCCCTTAGGTACGACGGAGAACAGTACATTATAGTCTTTGCTCTTAACTGTCACTTTGAGTCTGCATTGACCTCTGCTTTCAGTGTCTTTTCCGTTGTAGTCTTTCAGTGGCACAGCTTTCTTGATTATTTTAGGCTTTTCTTTCACAACTTTAATTTCTGTCATGCTGATCAGATTTGCCTGTGCGCCTGTATCAATCCTTAGTGCTACTAAAACTCCATTTATTGGCAGTGATGCAATCCATGTATCTTCATTTTCTGAGTGCCTTTCATTTTCTTCAATGGTATGCTCATTTTTTGCATCGTCACATGACACCATGCCTACAAAGAAAGTCTCACTTAAGTCAGTATTTTCAATTAGTATCACTGATTTGGGCTTGTCCTTCAATAAACACTGTTTGGCAAAATTATTTTTTCCATTACATTTTGAACATCTTTTGCCATATGCAGGACACTGACGGGGCTCATGTCTGCCACCACAATGTTTGCAAGAGTATGCTGCATCATCTTTGTTTTTCTTCTGTGGAGCATCCTTTTTCCCCTTTGTTTTTAACCACAGCTATTTTAGCGCTATCATGCACTGCCGTGGCACTTGCTTCATTAAATGTCTTAGCATGCTGTTGGGCTAGCTCACTTGCAAGACACAGTCTCTCTGCCTCTTCCAGAGTTAATTTAGCATCTCTTAACAGCCTTTCCCTTATCCTCTTATCATGGATCCCATAAACAATTTGATCGTGGATCATGGAATCTTTCAAATCTCCAAAGTCACATGACTGCGCTTTCAACTTCAAATCCGTCACAAAGCAATCAAAAGTTTCGTCGGGCTGTTGCATCCGTGAACAGAACACATACCTTTCATGCATGGTGTTTTTCTGTGGTGAGCAGTATGAACTGAACGTTTCAATTTTCATGTCATACTTCCCTTTGTCTTCACCTTCTCAGAATTCGAAGGTGTTGAAGACTTCAATGGCTTGGGGACCCGCTACCGTAAGCAGTAATACAATCTTCCTGGCATCTGGTTTAGTGTCCAGTCCTATGGCAGCCATGTATAGCTCAAACTGTTTCCCACCAGTTTCAGTCCCTCCCGTGGCCTCAAAGTCTCCATCTTGAAAAACTGAAGCTCGCACAAGCATTTTACTCCTGGTACCATGTGTTGTTCATGTCTTAATGTTGAGACATTGTTTCATGAACAATGAGCTCGTGCTCCACTTTAATCTAGTCTCCAACAACATTACAAGTCGCTATTCTCCAGCCTGTCTTGCTCGTCTCACCTACTCACTTATCAGCATCACATTCTCTACCTAGGTCCCTCTGTTGGTCACTTGGGGTATTACAGTTGACACTTCCTATCAACACAGCCGCTGTCATAACTTTGCAGCTTACAACAGCCAAATGCCATCCTCCACCGTAAGCAACAACGCATCCAAACACATAACAAAAGGGCTCTCTTAACGGTACACTGCATTAGAACTCTAGATTTCAAATGAAAAATGAGTCTTACCGTCAGCTGCTAATATCAGTCCTCAAATGAACTGTAACCTCTCTGAACAGAGACAGAGCCTTCGTTATAAGCTCCAAGTGGTCTATGCCGTTCTGCACAATGTGATTCTGTGTTGACTACAATCCAACTTTATCTGAGGATTGTTCATAGGTAGTTTATCAAAGTCCACTACAACTCTGCTCGGTGTAGGCCTCTCTCTCTCTCTGCTGCTGCATCAGTGTTTACGAAGCTCAGCTGTACAGTTACCTTTGTTTCAGCCTCTTCATTACCCTCAGCGATGACATAAAATCCCTCCAAACTGACGATGATATTAAGCCTTTGGTTAACCAGGAAAACCTCACTTAGATTAAAATTCTGCTTTACAAGAAAGCTCTGGTCAAACTTTCTCTGCATAGTCTCCAGCAGTACTGAGCCTGCGCAGAGCTTTGACGTCATCGTGCATACATAATTAGCCATGTGCTTGCTGTCTTAGGAGATAAACAACCCCAGCACCGCAGGACAGTATATGTAGTAAAATTAGTAAGATGTAGTAAACTTTCAGTTTATATCAACGCATTCTCGCAAAATATCTTCTAGGTTGCACAAAATATAATCTGCAAGTATTCAGTATTTACTTAACTGGTCGTTTGCATGTTTTCTGCCGGATATTTTGACCGGTTATATTTTTATCTGCCAGACTTCCACCCTTTTTACTGGCCAATGACCAGCAAATGCCGGCTAACGGATACTCAGGTCTGAATGTCATCATGTCTTATCACTGTTACTGCCCCCAAAAATCATCTGAAATAAAAAAAAACTGTTGTTTCTTTTCATATAGCACCAGCCATACATAAAATTAATCTAAAAAGTTGAAAATAAAAACCATGGGGTTAAACGTTTATTTAATTACAAATACCTCCATAAACTTGGGAATTCATTTTCCCCAGCTTCCTCTGCAGTGTCCTGGACACCATTCCCGTTTAATCTTTAGCATATGGCAGACTCATAAACAGATGTTGATTGTTGCAATGATTCCTTTAACCCTTTAGCTGTTACTCTAGGGTTCTATTTACCTCTTTGAGCATTTTGCATTGTTCCCTTAGAGTCAACCTGGCTGGGTACTCACTTCTAGGGAGAGTAGCCACGCTACTGTATCATCTCCATCTGTGGACAGTTTGTCTGGTTGTGGAAAGGTGAATACCAAAAGTCTTTGAGATTACTTTGGAAGCCCCTATAGTCTTTTACAATTCAACAATTCTGGATCGAAGTTCCTAGGAGATCTCTGAGGTTTTTTTGTGAGGCATGGTTCACATCAGCAGATGCTTCTTGTGAGGAGTTACCTTAAAAAGTTAGTGTTTTTATGAGTCACAGCAGCTCTACATCTGGCTCAAATGCTGTATAATGATCAGACTTCAGGTGTGCTGACTCAAATTAGCTCTTTTGAGCTGTTTCTCAAAGTCCTTATGCAGACCTCTTCCTCTGTTGGAAGGATCCTCCAGAGTCAGGTACCTTGGAGGCCAGGCCAGAGTCCTCCAACTCTTGAACACACATTTGGAACAGGCTAGCGAGTGTGCGTGATTACGTCAGAGGAAGGGTCGCAGGTTAAATCCATACTCATCTCAAAAATACCAGTGGCAGATTCTAGAAGCTACACAACAAACACCACATGAAGGACTGAAAATGTAAACTTACTTCAACATCATGTGGAAATAATTTCCATAAAAGTGACTAATTTCCTGTGTTCTGAGTTTTTACACATGCTGTTTAACTTTTCTCTGTGATTTAGTATTTTATTTTAACATTTAAAGGGGAGGAACAGCACTGATGGCAAACATTTATAAATAGTGCATTTAGAGTTTTCAGCCACCAGAGGGCGGTATATGCTCTTCTTTGACATTATTAATTTCACTTCAACATTTGAGCTTCAGTAATCGATGATAAACTTTATGAACTGTTAAATCTGGACTAATGTTGTGTCCCAAGTATTTTTTCTGCTTATGTTTTAGCTCTGTGTGCTGGATATCAGTCTGCATATGTTAGCTGTCTTGTCTGAAGGATAGTGACAATTAGAGGTTAAATAGGGGGTAATAAGTCTTTTCTAATGCCAGGGTACGTCTGAGCAGAAGGATGGAGATGCAGACCTGCTAACTCTGCTACCATGTCCATCAACGTACTGCAGACTGTTCTCTGAGCAGCTTTGGTCAGGTAGCTCATCTACTAATGCTAACATTTTGGATACCTCAATGATTTTAATACCACATGCTTTACATGTTAAAGTTTGTTATTTTATGCTTAATAGTATTGGAAGTATCAAAAATATGACAGAAAAAAACAGATGTTATGTCATACTATAAAGCCAAAGTTGCAGCAAACAGAAAGAGCGTTGAGACAGCATGCAGTGGTGGTGATCAGCATTGAGATGAAGCAGCAGGAGGAGCTCTGCTCCTTATAAACAAAGCAGTAGATGCTATTTTCCGATTTTTTCAAACTCAAAATCACATAGAAACAGGTCAAAAGTGGAGGAGGTTCCTAGATTTAGTGAGATTGAAGTCACACTCCTCCTGCTGCAGTATCTTTCTCCTCTTCCCCTTCATCACTGTCTGTATTACTAGCTGCTTTATTCACCAGTCAACATATATGTACTGTAAAGAGCCTTCATCATCTCCTAAAGATGCACAGCTTCACTTCAGTGTCTGCTGCACACAGAGCAGAAGAGAGACAGCCATGTCATCTGGTCCTCGGGTTTTCTCCAAGTCCACGCCAGTGAAGGCTGACTGAGCTGTGAAACTGGTTCAGAGCTCTTTTCCAAACGTTGATGACATTTTTGTCCAATCAAGACAGCGTGCACGTGGGCACTTTAGCCCATTTATTAAAGGCTTTTTAAAGGTAGAATATCCAACATTTTACACTTAAATGTAATAAAAATCAAACATATGCTGTGTAAATGTTTTTCTGAGTACAGTATCAACACACTGAATCAAAACTTCGGTACCCTGTAGTTTTGTTTTTATGGGATGTTTATAATTCTGTCCGGACTGGATTGGGGCGGGACACACCCCCCTCTCCTCCTAAATGCCCCCCCAGAGCAGCAGTGCTGCTGCAGGTAAATGTTTCACCCAAACAGCTGAGAGGAGTGTAAATGGCAGACTCCAGTCTGAAGGCCTGCCTCCGGCTTCCCCTCCACCTAAAAAGCCTCGACATTTGTGTAGGAAACCCTCTGACAAAGTGAGAGGAAAAACTAGAGTTAATATCGGACTTGCTGTTCCTCGGTGGCGAGCCCTACGCGACGCTAAAAAGCTCTCGCATGACTCAGAACTGGCTTTGCTTCTCCTGGATGCGCAAGTAGGCTACATCTTTTCATTCATTGTCTCAACATTTGTCCAGTGTTGATTTATTGACACAGCACTATTCTTATGGTTGGACATTTAAGCTGAGTGTGATAGCGCGGCTGAAATAAATGTGGGGTAAAAATGAATTAGCTAGGCTAATGTTAGCCTGCTGCTAATAAATGGAGGCTGCAGACGGAGGTAGCTCTACTAAAATCAGGTAGTGTCTCAAAATATGTTTATCTCAAATCACCCAAGTCTTGTTTGAAGCTGATGTTTTCATGTTTAATTGATGCTATAACATAACCGGCCAGGATAAGAAGAGCTCCTGAAATGGTTTACTGCAGCTGTAAAAAGACATTAGCAGGAAAGGTTGCCTTGAACGTTACATATAAACTTGTATATGATCTGTGTTTAGGATCAACAGAAGCTAAAGGGGGAGGCTTCAAAGTGGCAGAGGTGTGTCAAAAACTCCTCTTTGTTTGCATTTTCAAGGCTTTGCTCTCCTACGACACCTAGAGGAAACAAAATCACATAGTCTACCTTTGACTTTTTCAATGCAGTGTGCCTTAGTTTTTTCTGGTTATGACTCAACAAAATACAAGTCTGACCTTTCCCCTTTTTTGGTATCTTTGTTTTTATCGGTTGGAAAATGATGATCCATTAATTCCTGTTGTCTGCAGCATGCTCATCCCCCTAAAGCCTCATTTTACTGCAGGCCTGCATGAAAAAATATCTGTGTTTAGAAAACTAATCCACTAGAGGTCTCCATCTCTCACAGAGCGACTCTGATGCTGCTCCATCCGTCCCATAGACTGAAGAAAAAATGGCCCTTCCTCTGCTCAGCTGTGCTCTTGTGGCTGTTTGTCTTTGTGCCCAGGTGAGCTAACATCATATTTTTGTAATAACTCAGTATTTGTTGAAGGTTACTCAGAAAACTCTAAACTTGTTTCTGGTCAGAGTTAGATTCTCAATGACTTCACTGTTCAGAGAAATAGAGGAGAGAAAATGTGAATGCATGTTTAGAGGATATCAGTGAGGAGCATTTCAAATGGTGTTTTAGCAGTGACTTTTATGACGGTGCTTATCAGTTTACCCGTTACCTACAGATAATAATAAATTCATCATTGTAAATACACTCACTGACTGCTTCATTAGACACATCTGTGTGATTGGTGTGAAAGGCACACCAGTAACAACATCTCTACCATGAATTATACTAAAATAAATGTATGATGTTCTGAACAGATGTTAATAAAAACATGTCATGTAAAAGTTTAATCGTTCAATATATTGTTAATGGAATGTTTTATTCCCTGGAGCTGGTATCTGCCCCTAAAATCCGTATCGGTCGGCCCTACAGTTGACTGTTTGAGTTTCTGCCGTCTAAGTTGACGGGGCGTCTAAAGACAATGCATTATGTTTTATAGTTGTACAGAGTCTGATTAACACAGCTTTAAATGCAGTGACATCCACTCATATTTATCCCAGATTAAATGAAGTAGTCGTTGTAAATTAAGCTGATTTCTATTTGGTTGAAAACTGAACTTATTTCCATGAAATGAACATATCCGACGCTTTAACAGTTTATACCACATACAAACTGAGAGCTGTAGCGTGTGAATTTGTCACACTAATAATAAAATAAAGGTTTACCAGGGGTTCAAATCAAACTAGATTAAGTAAGACAGCCAGGATACGATGATCCGGTTTGAAAAAACACCCTGAAGTTTTACAGCTCTAACAACCACAACGCAATCTTTATACAGATTAGCTAAAGTAACAAGGAAAAGATGAGCCAACACTGGAAAAGAAATCATTAAATCTACAGGCTATGTCCAGAGGATCTATGTGGCTAGTTTCCATCTGTAAAGGTTACAGGTCGTTGTGAAGAGGCCTTTTTTTCTTTGGAGTAATTGGGTGACTTGACTTGACTTGATGTTATTTTCAGATTTTAACTGCTCAGGTTAAAATCTATTCTGGCTGCTGTGAATATATTCATTATCAGATTTGTATGTAGCTAAGTTTAAAGGAGTTAGAGACTAAATCTATTTTTGTTTAATTTATTTTTAATTCTGTTGGACTTTCTCAAACCTGCAGATAATCATAGAGAATTGTGTCTTTCTTTTTGTTTAGCAGAACGAGTAATTGGAAGAAAACATTTTTAGAAAGTGAAGTTTCCATAAATGTGAGATCAGCGGAGTTTGTGTTTTTCTTTAAGTTTTTTCAAAAGAAACTTTAGTTGGGGTTTTAATGCTAGGTTTCAGTGTTTGAAAAATATTGCTAATTATTATAAATGTTAATATAAATAAATTTAATTATTATTTCAGAATAATAAATAACGGGGCACCACCCTGAAAATCAGTCTCAGAATTAAGGTTTAAATATTATTGAACAAATATTTGTTTTTATATAAGTAGGTTTGAGATTTGAGCTCTGACCTTCTCATCAGCAAAACACTACAATGTTTATGCACAATAACCACAGACAACTTCTCTTAAAATCTATAAAAGAATTTATTAAACCAAGCAGCATAAATCATAATAAATGACACTAAAAAAAATAACGTATAAAACTAAACTACAACAAAAAACTATTTACAAAGCAAAGTGTGATAAATGTGTGTGTGAGAGTGTAAGAGAGAGAGAAAAGAGAGGGAGAGAAGGTAGCTTAGGTTCTCAAAATGGCCGACCAGGACAAAGAAGAAAATGGTCCAGTCTCAATGTCCACACTCACCACTCACTGACTTAGAGGCGCCGTCCTGCTAAGTCCATGAGGGTTTAGGACTGTCCCACAGTCAAATCATAAAATACCTGAGGGATCTCTCGCTGACTTTCTGAGCCACTCATGCATCCTCTCTGTGAGTGGGCATACCTGCAGAATTAGTGGGACAGAATTACCCATAGTTCATAGCATTGTGACATATGACAGGATTTCCCGGGGGATGCCCTCTAGCAAACCCTATAAGAGTGAAGTGAAAAGAGCAAAATTGTAAACAAAAACATGGAAGATGCAAAAAGGGGTTAACATCATAGAAAAAAAAATCTTTTTCCTGTGAGTATTTATATAAAACAGCCTTCATCCACTGAGAAAACGGGTCTATAAATGAGGCACTCTTGTTTTGTTTTTAGCTCCACAAGATGCCGAATGTCAACAAAAACAAGGGGCTGTCCCATTCCTGTTTCCATCACTTCGAGCCCTTGCAGCCTCTTGCACTCAGTCACTTTCCAGGTGCAGTCAGTTAAATCAATAAGGGCTCAGGGTTTAGGGAGGTGACTGAGATTCAGCCAATATGGCCAAAACACATCTGGCTCCACATTTGGTTTCACATGTGACTTTAAAGATGGTGGACTGAGAACAAAGAAAAACTCAGACTCAGGAGTCTACAAACTTAGAGAACCAGCGGCTGGACTCTGATTTTAATGGCAGTCACACCAGTTTTTGTATTAGTGAAGGCACTGCACTGGGCATAAATGGACACAGCAAAATAAATCAACAACACGTAAGCAGAGACAAAGACAACAAATGTAGCCTCCAATGAATGGATGTGAAATGCTTCCTATGGGTAGTTCTGCCTAGATTCAGATTTAGGCTCGTATGGTCCTTCTGAGGAGAGAGAAGAGTTGTGTGTCTTCAGATACCGGTGGGCTCTCTGCAGCACTCCTGTCTGGATGACTACTTCACAGAGCAGCTGAAAAAGAAGGAGTCCAGCCTGTCAACCTCACAAGACATTTTGTATCTTGACCAGAAATCTGGTGACAGTTTAGCCTCAGGCGATGTCGTCACACTCCTAAACAGAGGGGAGGTCTGAGGGTCCTCCACAAAATTTAGAGCGTCCATTTCCTGCATTTCTGTGAATATTTATGAAACTCTTTGTGGTAGAAATTCTTGGATTTGGATTGAAAGCTTTGGATTCAGACAGCAGAGTTTGAGCTACAGAGACACTGAAGAACCTGAACCTAACCCAAATCCAGGATAGAGTGGTTCAGTGAATGTGGTATTGAAGGTGTGGAGGTGGATCAGTCTGTCAGAGGAGACTGTGTAGAAGGACAGAGAGCCAGCAGGATGGTCCAGATACACCCCTACTCTACCAGAGGATGAAGAGGAGGAGGAGGAGATGTCTGTTCGTCTGTTATTGGGACAGACATAGTAACCATGATCAGAGCAGAATAGACTCCAGGACTGATCGTTCCATCCAAACATACATTCATCTCTGTGTCCTCTCTGTTGGATTCCTCTGTAACTCACTGATACATTAACCCATTCTCTCCACTCAACCTCCCAGTAAAAACGACCAGTCAGACCAGTCAGACACAGCAGCTGATAGTAGTCAAATCTGTCTGGATGATCAGGATATGGCTGATCCTCCATCACCCATGTCACCGTCCTGTTGTTGTCAGACAGTTTGAGTTTTCTACCCACCGTGTTTGTGTCCACTTCCAGCTCACAGGCGTCTGATAGAGGGAAGGAGACACAAAACAGCTGATGGTTATCATCTGATCATTCCTGAACAAGGTTACTGACAGAGTCAAACTAACATTTCATATTCAACCCTGAATCCTGTTTATCAGCCCTGAAATACTACTTCCTGTTTCTATTTGAACAGACCACAGTGAGCTGTAGCTCCACAATCACAGACACCAAACAGTTTAGAGTTCAGACATTTCTATGGCTTTGACTTTAGATTCATGTGTTTAACTTCACCTCCTGTGTCCACTGTGTGGCGCTATATTACATCCACCATGACTCAGCAGCACACATGGTGGTGCTGTATGTGGATAATGATCAACAGGATGAGATGGAAGCATCTGAGATAGGGCTAAGCCTTAGAGAGGGGAGGAGGTCAGAGTAGAACTGCTGATCTTCACATCTAAAGGAGTCAGCTGATCAGGATCCTCCTGGTCTCCTCCTTGTGGAGGTCTCCAAGACCCGTCCAACTGGACGATCAGATCAGATCAACTTTACTGTCCCACAGAGTGAGAAATGAGTCTGGGGCTCTTCACCCATGCTGCAGACAAAAGACGACACTCAACAACACAGACATGAGATAGAAAAACCTCAGGGCAGACCCAGAACTCTGGAGGGAATACAGTGGCTTGCAAAAGTATTCATACCCCTTGAACTTTACAACTACAAATGTAAATATATTACACTGGGATTTTGTGTGATAGACGAACACAAAGTGGCACATAATTATGAAGTGGAAGGAAAATTATACATGCTTTCAACATTTTTTACAAATGAAAATCCGAAAAGTGTGGTGTGCAAAAGTATTCAGCCCCCTGGAGTCTGATACCCATGAATTAAATCCAGTGCAACCAATCGCTTTCAGATGTCAGCTAATGAGTAAATAGAGTCTACCTGTGTGTGATCTAATCTCAGTCTAAATACAACTGTTCTGTGAAAGCCTAAGATGTATGTTAGAGAACATCAGTGAATAAACAGCACCATGAAGACCAAGAACACACCAGACAGGTCAGGGATAAAGCTGTGGAGAAGTTTAAAGCAGGGTTAGGTTATAAAAAAATATCCCAAACTTTGAACATCTCACAGAGCGCTGTTCAATCCATCATCTGAAAATGGAAAGAACATGGCACAACTACAAACCTACTGAGAAATGACCGTCCATCTAAACTTACAGGCCGGGCAAGGAGAGCATTGATCAGAGAAGCAACAAAGAGGTCCATGGGAACTCTAGAGGAGCTGCAGAGATCCACAGCTCAGGTGGGAGAACCTGTCCACAGGACAACTATTAGTCGTGCACTCCACAAATCTGGCCTTTATGTAAGAGTAGCAAGAAAAAAGCCACAAGGAGTCTCATTTGCAATTTGTCAAAAGCCATGTGGGGAACACACCAAACGTGGAAGAAGGTGCTTTGGTCAGATAAGACCAAAATTTGACTTTGTGGCCTAAACACAAGGCGCTTTGTGTGGAGGAAAATAACACTGCACATCACCCTGAACTAGGGATGCAGCGATTCTGCAATAATGGATGATGACTTCTGTCTCTGACAAATTTTATTGTTGATGAATCACTTGTTGAGTCCGCACATCTTTTTACATGCAGCATGTTGCTATTGTGCCTACAAAATGTTGTTTTCTCAAGCTGACATGCTTGGGAGTGAGCCATCTTTCATTCATACTATCTCTGTCCAGAGTAACACATGCTCAACAGTGACCGACAGGAAAAGAAAAATGAAGAGAAATTGCAGCGCCTGATGCAACATCTGCGGGTCCTAAAACTTCTACATTCTGGGAATATTTCACTCTCGACCGCAGAACCGACATCTTTTCCTCTTTACTTCTACAGTCATGGACTAAAGTTTTGGCACCCCTGGAATTTTTCCAGAAAATACACCATTTCTCCCAGAAATTGTTGCAATTACAAATGTTTTTGGTATACATGTGTTTCCTTTATGTGCATTGGAACAACGCAAAAATTCAGAAGAAAAAAGACAAAATTGACATAATTTTACACAAAACTCAAAAAATGGGCCGGACAAAATTATTGGCACCCTCGGCTTAATATTTGGTTGCATATCCTTGAAAAAAAATAACTGAAAACAATCACTTCCTGTAACCGTCAACAAGCTTCTTACACCTCTCAGCTGGAATCTTGGACCACTCTTCTTTTGCAAACTGCTCCAGGTCTCTCAGATTTGAAGGGTGCCTTCTCGCAACAGCAGTTTTGAGATCTCTCCATAGGTGTTCAATGGGATTTAGATCTGGACTCATTGCTGGCCACTTCCAGAGCTTTGTCTCCAACCATTTCTTGGTACTTTTTGAGGTATGTTTTGGGTCATTGTCCTGCTGGAACACCCATGACCTCTGACACGGACCCAGCTTTCTGACACTAGGCACTACATTGTGGCCCAAAATTTTTTGATAGTCTCAGACTTCATAATTCCTTGCACACAGTCAAGGCACCCAGTGCCAGAGGCAGCAAAACAACCCCAAAACATCCTTGAAGCTCCACCATGTTTGACTGTAGGTACTGTGTTCTTTTCTTTGTAGGCCTCATTCTGTTTTCTGTAAACAGTAGAATGACGTGCTTTTCCAAAAAGCTCTACCTTAGTCTCATCTGTCCATAAAATGTTCTCCCAGAAGGATTGAGGCTTACTCAGGTACATTTTTGCAAACTCCAGTCTGGCTTTTTTATGTCTCTTTGTCAGCAGTGGGGTTCTCCTTGGTCTCCTGCCATAGCGCTTCATCTCATTCAGATGACCACATATGGTTCAAGCTGACACTTTCATGACTTTCATGCTATTTTAAGCTATTTTTCCACTATTTTTGGCTATTTTCATGCTATTTCAAAATATTTCGATGCTTTTTCAGCCATTGAATACCATTTTCAGCTACTTTTAGGCTATTGTCAGTTATTTTAAGGCTATTTTCAGCTATTTCAAGGCTACTTTCAGCTATTTTTATCCTTTTTTACCTATTGAATGCCATTTCAGCTACTTCTATACCATTTTTTGCTATTTTTATGCTACTTTTAGCTATTTTCAGGTGTTTTGGTGCTTTTGGCTATTTTCAGTAGTTCAACAATTCAGCTCTCAGCATCCCCACGCAATTTCAGCTGAAATTTATATCTAGTTAAAAACAATTAAATCCAACTATCCTGGTTTATGTATATAATGATGGAGAGATGATGATGAATGAGGGACAATGACATGGTCATCATATCTATAGCTCTTATTGTATAATTTCTTACCTTCCACCTGCAGGTTGTCTGAAGTTAATAAAGTCATATTTAGACTGATCACTCTTCATGGACAAACAGCTGGGTTCAGGGGAGTCTGGGCTCTGCTTCTTCATCCTGTTACTGGAAAACAACAAGATATGTTTGAATAGAGATATGTTTACATAGAGATAATGAGTTAATATAGAAATGATGATTATATAGACTTATAACATACTGTATAGATATGTTTATTAAGAGATGACATGTTCTATATTTACATTAACACAGATGTGTTGATATTAGCTGTCGATCACAAGTTAAGCTGCTTTAAAAAAGTGATGATGATGATGATGATGGAGGACTACCCTGACTGATCAGAAGTGGATCATAAGTGACCCTCTGCTAAGCCCCTCCCTAGAATAGCCACAGTCCAGTCCTGTGCAGCATTAGTGGGAGTCTGTTTTCAGGTGCATGCTCGGCGCTGATGAAATATCCATGTCTGTTATTTTTATTGAGGTATGCCAATCTTTTATTTGGAGAACTTCAATTTGAACACAATCAGCATGACCAATGTTCCCCCTCATCAAAGCTCTGAATTAAAAACATCAAATGTCCATTTCACTAAGGTTACTCAGGTTCACATGGTTGAAGACGCCATGTTTTTATTTACATACCTGTAGTTTCCTGTCTTCATATTCCCTGTGAGCTAGAGCTACATGTTCTGGTCAAAGTCAGAATTACGCGGTAATAACTTCAACAAGATGTGGCTCCAACGCTCATGTTAGTCCTCATAAGCTGATGAACTCATCCTGGTTTATTTATATAATGATGGAGAGATGATGATGAATGAGGGACAACAGTGACATGGTCATCACATCTATAGTTTTTATTTTATAATTTCTCACCTTCCGCCTGCAGGTTGTCTGAAGGTCATATAGAAATCTTTAGACTGGTCACTCTTCATGGACAAACCGCTGGGATCAGGAGAGTCTGCCCTCTGCCTCTCCATCCTGATACTGAAAAACAACAAGATATGTTTATATAGAGATGATGTGTTGATGTTAGCTGTTCTTTAGTAAATAAGCAGCAATGAAACAGTGAGTGATGATGATGATGACTGAGGAGGAATACTGTGATTGATCAGCAGGGGATTATAACGTTTCCTTTGCTAAGCCCCTCCCTAGGATAGCCACTGTCCAATCCTATGCAGGGTTTGTCTATTTTCTGACTGCTGTAATAGTAATGTGTTAATGCATGTATGTAATGTAATGTAATGCTCTAAAAATAAACCTCCTTATCATAAACAGGGTAATGAAGCCTAATTATTGGATGATTGTTTCCATACTGTTTTATCAAAGGAAAAATGTCCCAGTGGAGATATTGGCTTGTGATAATACTACCATGTCTACACAGTACAAAGATAAAAAAGTTTAAATTGGTAACCAGCGTTTTAATCAGGGATAGACCTCCCACTGTCGTAGACTTCTGTTTATCGTCAGCTGACTGCTCCTCTTACATATGGCACCCGTGTGACGTATTCTTCCTTCCATGTTCATGTTTTTTAAACCAAAATGAGTTTTTTGTGAGACAAAGCACTTAAACCATTTTAATTTAAGGCTGTCATTCATAACTGAAACTTCTCTGACATTCTTCTTCAATACTTTTAACATCAGCTTTTCTTATGTAGTGACATTTATGTTATTATATGACATTAAAATTCATATTATTTATTTATCCGGATCATGTTGTCTGAGGTTTCTGATGAGAACATGGGGTAGATAGCGCTTGATAGACTCTCTCTGTAGCCACCATTTAACCACAGAACTACATTTACTCATGTTTTCCTGCACATTTTCCTTTTTTTCTTATTTCATTGTTTCAGGTTCTCAGATAAAGCAGTTTTTCCTGCTCTGGTAAAATAATGTTAGTTTTAGTGTCTGAGTCAGTGTGTGTTATGACCCTGGGTCATATTGTTTCTGTTTTACTGCACATGTGCAGCTCTGTGAGTCCTCCCCTGCAGTGTTGAGTGTGTGGGTGTGTCTCTGTGTGGGTGTGTCTAAGTAATTAGGTGGTGATGCAGGTGGCTGTAGCCGATTGGATCATTGAAGAGGAAGGTGCTGCTGCTGATTGGATCTGACCACTCCCCTAAGCCTTTAAATGTCAGCTGCTGCAGTCTGCTCTCCCCTTCACCAGCCACTTCCAGAGAAGCCAACAGCTCTGTGATTTGTAGCTTAGCTTTTTGTAAATTGTAGATTTGAGTATTTAGACTTAGAAATAGCTCTCTTAGCTTTGGTGACTTGACTTAGATTGTGACTGTTGTAAATTTGTGAATATTTGTGTTAAACTTTAAGCTCTTGGCAGCAGGGAGTAACCACTTTTGTTAATTTGTTTGTTACTCTTATTAATTCAATTAAACTGCTGCTTAACTTTGCTTAATTTGTACCTGGCTTCCTTGGGAGTGGGATGAGTGGGGCCACACATTGTGTTATGTCCAGGTTCCCCTAGACTGGGACGTAACAGTGTGAATGGAGCTAGCTCTCTCTCTAAATCACTGACTCCTCTGTCTCAGACTAACCTCCCTTTAGGAACACTAAAGACAGACTGTAAAACCATACCTGACCTTCCTCTGCCCCCCAGAGCGCCGTCAGACCGAGCTACCGTTCCACACAGATGATGTTATTATTGATCCAGATTAGTCTGGTTTACACAACACCTGAACTTTTCTGACTGTTCCCAACTTTAAACCGTTACTGCATGAAAACGAAAGTATCTTTTGTGGAGGAGGGGAGGGCTCCAGTCATCTGCTGCTGCATTCACTGGTAGTCAGACATTAGAGGTTCACTACCGGATCTGTCTGATGTCTCCCTACTTTTGTCTGGATTCAAAGCTGTCCGCTGAGGGTGTAAGGTTTTTTTTTTTTATTTCCTCCTCGGCAGATACATCCATGAGCATCCAGACAGTACAGAGACTACAGCCTTCAATGGACTCAGGACCAGGATCCAGTCATGATCCTGGATCTGCTTGGAGCAGGTCTTCATCTTTTCTCTTCAGCTGTCCTATCACAATGTCACATGATCAGAACATCACCTTGATCAGGTAAACGTCTCTGATGGTCTAGTGCTGGAATGTTGCAGATCCAGTGTTGGACAGGATCAGGAGTTCTCCATGTTTGTTTGCTGCATTTCAAACTAAACACATTTGGACAAACATGAAACGCTGTGCAATTAGAAGAATCTTTGTCAGTGCTCAGAAGAACACAAAAATGCCCACAAACTGTCATCACAAAGACATCGCTACTGTACTTGTGCAGCTTGGATTCAATGAAATGTTATTCAATCAAGACAACATGTTGCCAACTGTCTAACTTACACAAACACTTTGGCAATGTTTGGTGTAAACTACAAAAGTACAGGAACATTCATCTGAAACATTGGCAATGCAATTCAAACACATCCTGTTAGTACAGTTTAGACCAGTGACATGTTGTGCAGTTTAGATGAAATGTTGCCGTCTGCCAGAATGCATGAAAATGGCTGTAGCCTTTCATCCAAGTTGCACACACAGACTAAACCTGTAGTTTAGATTCAATGAAATGTTGTGCAATGTATGTGCACTTCTTGTTTTTAATTAGGAGAATTTAAGGGCAAACTCCAGCACAGTTTTACAAAATTTAAACTTTTAAAACTATGATCTGAGTCAAATAAAACACCTGATTTTTTTTCCTGCTCACACAGATTAAAAGATAATGCTTTGAGTTTGCTGACCATTTTCTCTCTGTTGTTCCCTGCACCAATGACTAAAACCTGAGTTTTGTCCTGATTGAGCTGTAAAAAGTTCTCTGCCATCCATGATTTAATGTCTAAAATACAGTTAAAAAGGGCATCAAGTGGTCCTGTGTCATCAGGAGACACAGCAACATAAAGTTGAGTGTTGTCAGCATAGCTAAAACTGAACCTTGGGGAACACCAAAATTAAGATGAGCGATCCCCAAGATTCACATAAAACTTTCTGTCACTAAGATAAGATTTAAGCCAGTAAAAAAACAGTGCCAGAGATGCCAGTAAAATTATTTAGTCTATTTAAAAGAATGTCATGGTCTACTGTGTCAAATGCTGCACTCAGGTCCATCAAAACTGAAACAGAAGGTAATTTATTATCCATGTTGGACCTGAGGTCATTAATAATTTTAACTAAAGCAGTGTCTGTACTGTGATTTTTTCTAAAACCGGATCGATAAATAATTTAACTGGTTTAAAACCATCTTTTCTAAAATTTCACCTGGGCCCAAACGGTTCAGACGGGAGCTTTGCAAGATGGATTCGCCATTCATTTTGATGTGGAAAAAATGGGCGAACAGAAGCAGGAAATGTGGAAGTGGTAAAATGGGTTTAGAACAGCAATTTCCTGGAACCAATCACAAAAGGACCTGGAACTTCATGACTTGGTCTAATTGGATGTTTTCAGGCAGAGGCTGGGTGATTTGGAGGCAGGCGTATTTGTAGTTGTTCTGCGTAATTGAAGCGTTTTTAAGATTGAAATCTGATTTAACACCTGTTAGCTTGTCTAATTATTTCACGTTTTCTAGTTTTCTGCGATGCTTTCATGTTTGACTGTAACTTTGACTGCTGCTGCCTGTCTTGTCCAGAAAACTCTTGAAAAGTAAATTTAACCTCAGTGAGGTTTTCCCGCTTTAATATGAACATGAATATATAATATAGTTTATTGTATTACTCTCTCATTTTATGGATTTTCATGCTCTATTAAGGTCTTTATTGTGGACCATGAATCGATGCCGTCATGAAATATGCTGTATAAATAAAACTGACTTGACTGAAATCAGATCAACACAGAGGATAAGTAGAAAGCATCTCGGGAGAGTGAGATAGAAGTAGAAATAACAGAGGATGTATGGGCTAAATCTCTCAAAAGTATTCACTCCTGCTCAATTAACTCTAGACATCAGCTAATTCAGTATAAAGTCGTACATAGACTTCATTACTCACAAACTAAGCTACATTCATTTTACCCATCTTCATCACCTCTCTGCATTTAATGTAAACACGCTGATGGTACCTTGGCCCAAATGTTTTGGTTCTGTGTGAAGCTCCAAAAGTTTTGGTCGGATATTTTTCTTTGCTATTCAGAAGTTTATGGACATAATCTTCCTTCAAACCCACAAACAGCCATTCTCGGCTGGTCACAACAGCTAGAAGCTCTAAGCCATTGGAAATCATCTTCAATTCAGTATGGAATGGTAATTGCAAAAAATATATATTTTAAAAGTCTGGAACAAAGAGGGATCACCCTGCTTCGAGGCCTAGCTTACAGAATTCTCTAGTACCTTATACATGGAGAGGATCAGATATGAGTTGTTGGGCAAAGCAACCAAGCTCAGACAGATATGGCAACCTTTTCTTGATAACATTAAGGCTCTTAGAGGACCCACATGACACCTCAATGCCTCTGCCTTCCAATCACACAGACATGACCATAGCAACATGTAATTTAGAGTACTACACAGATGATTTTTTTTTGTTTGTTTTGTTTTGTCTTGTGTATTTTGCATTTGGGTACATTATGGGACATTAAAGGGGAATGGGGGGGGTATCGTTCTTCTTTGTTAACCTTTTGAATGTTCTGTTTTCTGAAAAGGCTATAAATAAAGTATTTAAAAAAAACACAGAGGACAAGTATATGTTTGCTTTATTTGTTACAAAAACAGAAGACACAGCCTCTCCAGAGATTTGATCATGAATTTCATGAAGCTGAAATGTAGTATTTTAACCCCCTTTAACCCTTTTCCTCCCCTGTGTGAAAAAAAAAAAAACATCGTAGCATGCTCAACCTTTGACCCTCTCCCTCACCTCCCTCCCACCCTTAATCACCCACAGCTCTTCCTCCTTTACTTGGAGCCTGTCGACAGCAGAGCGATGAGTCCTGAGGAGGCACTGATGGACAGGATGTAGTTCCTGGAAGGATGGGATTAAGGATAAAACAGACAGTGGCAGGAATCCCAACTCATGAACAACAAAAACAGTTAAAAACACTGATCAGATGTATGATTGAAGGATACACGGTTGGGTTGAAGTTCTTGAGCAGGAAGAAGGAAGCGATGATGACGAGGACAAGGAAGAGGGTGTTGTTATAGAAGATGGAGAAGGTCGTAGCCTCGTAGTCTGCAACCTCATTCTTCTTCCACAGGATCCTAAGGACAAAAACACATCGCATATTTAATCAGTTTCCCACTCTCATAAAGGGCTGACTAGTGATATTATAGCGAACTTTCACTCCTGTTTTGTTGATTCATCTACTCTGAAGATGGCAAACCTTGTGATTTCAAGCCAACTCTTAAACAGTTGTGTTGGATTGTCGGCTCAAACTGTGTATTTATGACACAATCTGTTCACGCTGTGTGGTCACGTCGTTGTGCACAACCTGAAATGTCAGTTTCCTTGGAAAAGTCTCACTGAGGATGAAGTCAAATCGACCGTCTTGTTTCGCGCTTCAAGCAAGCCCAACTAGCAGCTCAATGCTAGCTAAAATTCTTTGTCAGCTGGAGGTTTGCAGATAGGCGCCATCTTTTATTTCCTTTACTACAGTCAGGGAATGCACGTCGAGATATTTCAGCTGTTTTCATTGTGGTTTAAGATGCTGTCTGACTGGTGGCAATGACAGAAATGCTCCAACATCAGGGATTCTGATGCAGGATCGTCGTGTCCCCCTGTTTACCGCAACCCAAACAGTGCACGATCACGCTGAAAACTGCCCCGACCTCCAAATGCATGTCTGAATCAGCTGAAAATCAGTGTATACACAGCTTGATGGAGACAAGATGTCAGTGTACTGTACTGTTTATGATTACTTAATAACCTACAAACTAGAAATGTCAATGTTTAAGTAACTCATGATTCTGATTCTGTGAACCAATGCTATAATAGGCTATATTACTTTAGTTTAGGACATTTATCCTACATGTTGGGTCAGTTTTCCTCTTACCTGGGACTGTAGAATCAATAGTGAGTCTGAAAACTTTTCTTTTGGAAAACAAGAGTGACTCGCAGCTCCACAGACCATGCATGCAGTACAGATACAACACTGTTAATATTAGAGCCCGACCAATATGGGATTTTCGGGGCGATGCCAATACCGATACTGGGGGCTAAAAAAAAAGCCGATATCCAATATATTGGCCAATAACCGATGTATTGGCAGATATATAAAATAAGAACATTGATATACACAGGATATATACTGTACATGGACACAAATTCTTATATTTGTTTATTTCACAAAGAAGCAATTTAGATGACGTTAAAACACTGTTTAATAGTCTTATATTAGATAATGGTGGACATGTGAATTAACAGTTGCATTTATCATAGTTTATTCTCGACTCCTGCATCTCTACTCCTCTAAGCAGTAGAGATGCAACTGGTCGACTACAACTCCCACAATGCTTTGCATGTCAAACAAATAAGGCTGCCCACTGAAGAAAGTCAAATTACATGATCGAAAATGGATTAAAAATGGATTAAAAAGACGCTTATTATCAGATATAACACTGTGGGTGTAATCGCCAAAGACCCTGAAAAGTCACCAAAGTTCCGGGCTCGCTACGACGACGTCCTTTAGAGCCACGGAGCAAACGAACGGCAAAATTGTCAGCTTTGAGGGGAACAAAAGAGTACATTTCTATGACGTACGGTTGAAAAGTTATCAGCATTTTTATAAACTGTGTCACGTATTGTTGTATAGGACAACGCTGTCCTCAGAGGCTCTGGAAAGTCAGCCAAGCTCTGGGCTCACTAGAAAATGTTCTGTAAGAGCTACGAATGCTTGGAAGACATGATTAGAAAGGCACAACGGATCCGTGCCGCAAGAGCTCTAAGGATTAATATATCGGCTACATATTGGCCGACGTTGATTAATTTGTGATACGCTATAATCGGCCCACTGATCAATCGGTCGGGCTCTAGTTAATATTACCAATGCTAAGAGGTAGCGCTGCTAATGCTAACGTCTCTGTTGAAAGAGCCACACATCCTGCTGCAGCATCTCTGATGGAAACGGCACACCAAGGAAAGTAGCAGGTCTGCCATTGTACAGTAATCAAGTACTTTTAGGGTGTTGTCTTTAGCATCAGGACTAAAATGAATCATGTCTCACCTCTCATCTTTCTCCTTGCGGGACATCTTGCGGTTGTCTGCCTCAGATAACTTCCTGGTTACCTCCTTAGAAACGGCGTCCTCACGTTTCTGGGCAACCCTGAAAATTGACAAGAGAACGTTCAGTAACCATGAGGCCATATCTCACGATTATGACATGTATCTACACAGAAATGCATGAATATAATGTCCAACTTCATTCATTTAATTTGTGTGGTATTTTATTTACAGTGTTAAATACATAGATTAACAGTCTGACCAATAAACTGTGATATTTGCCTCTCATTGTTGAGTAGGTAGGCAAACTTGAAGCTACATCTGCAGTTGGGTGATGTTAGGAAGTACCAGAATCTAAATACATGTGGTCTTTAAAAAGTGGTCTTCATTAAGGATACATGTGATCGGATTTTTGATACACGAGATTGGATTTTCTCCAATATTGAAATTTTGCCAATTTCTGATGTGTTGATATTTCCAAGCTTGTGTTTGATAGGAACAGTGAAACATCACTTCCTGCTCTGACCACACCCCTGTTTGGGTGAAACTAAGCCTGGTGTCTGAGTGGCAGTAGATTAGAAAACAACGGTAGCAGCAATAAAATTTAACACTACTGCCTTTTTATTTTGTCCATTAAATAATTAAACAGCCATAATTTACCACAATTTTATCCTAAATTGATGAAGGTGTGTGAAAGAAAAGCTCTGAGTCTAAGGAAAAAACTAGAAGGGATTATAGAGGTCAAACGTAGGGTTATTGTGTTTCCACTAGGGTTGGGCAATTAATCAAAATTTAGATTAAATCACAATATGGCCTACTGCAATTTTCACGTCACAGAAGGTGCAATATATATATATATATATATATATATTTTTTTTTTTTTTTTACAAAAAAAACCATACATTTCTTTTTTTTATTTATGTTTTTTTACTTAAAGTGAAAATGCATAAAATTGATCATTACAATCAACACAACAATTCAAATTAAGAATTTGCAATGTGGGCTAAAATAATCAGAATTAAATAATTTTGTTAAATCTTCCCGCCCTAGGTTAATCATTCTAGCATTGTGTTAGTTATAATAGAGTCAGGGCTGTCAAAAGATTGCAATTGTTTATCATGATTAATCGTATCATTTCTGTAGTTAATTGCAATTAATTTTACCATTTCACATTTTAAAATTCAACTATTTTGCATTTTACACTGTTGTTATGTCGTTTTGGAGTTTCCTACAGTCTTTTTTTTTTTTTTTAAACAAAACAAGACATTAAGCAGCAGTCAGGAATGTAGCTTTGCATAAGTGTGTTGAAAGGTACAATAAAGCTTGAGATTAACCGCGATTAAATAAAATTAGTGCTGTGACTGTGGACCTTCATGATTAACTTGATTAATCTTGACAGCCCTATATAGAATGATTTATAGCTTATGTTTGTTTAAAAAGATGAAGAATTTAAGAAATAATCAAATATTAATTTGCAATCACGATATCTGGAGAAATAAAACTATAATTCTCCCAAATCGTTCAGCCCTAGTTTAGTCAAACTAATACTGTGTTGGTTATCATATAAAGTGATTTATTGCTTGTGTTTGTTTAAAATTCACAAGATGAGGAGCTTAAAAAAAATATTATTTTTTTATCATTCATACCAAGTTTCTATTGTCCATAAGCCAGTGATCAGCCTGTAAAAACCTGAGCTAAGGCCTGTCTGCCTGTTAACAGATTTTTCACACTTTTAATATCGTATTAATGACATCTTTAACGTCAGAAATCATTCAACCTGGTTAAAATACACACATAATCAATGTGATGTTGGTTTATGACATCTCCAGTCACAGTAGACAGCCATTTGTTTGACTGAAAGAGTCTGAAGAGACACTGGTATGCACCTAAAAATTTGTCTGTTATCTTAAGATATTAATCATCATTCTGAAATGTTGTATTTCTATGCAGGATTCACTCACTATTGGATTTGGGGGCCAAATAACCAGTTCTTGTACTTTAGGCTTTTAAATCACAGATGACTCCTTTCTTATTTACTGCTGCTCATTTTGATGGCAGGTCAGGGCTGAACCTATCATAACTGATACAGATATTTGCACACCATTTTTATTTTAAATACACCAAGTGTCTAAAGTGTAAAGAGGGGCTGAAATGATCAGAGCTGAGAGACGAGCAGGAAGACACACAGTAACCAATAATAAATTCAAAAGTCTGCTACTTTAGCTCTGCCTCATGTGTTTCCTCCCCCTCTGGCCCAGCTCTGCTTTAACACCGTCTCACCTTATGCCCCACCCACAAGACTGTCTGATAGGCTAAGACGTCACATGAGTTCCAGCCAATCAACACAGCAGCCCAGCGTAATACGAGCAGGCTGGACCGCTGTGCTGGATCTCCAGAGTGTCACTCTCACAAAGAAATGCAGCGGTTATTTCTGAAGTTAAACACATTACAATCCTCCACACTAAAGTTCCAAAAACACCACAGTCTTTTACCTGGGTCCTAGGATGACGAATGTTTCCAGTTTCACAGTTCAACCATGGGAAACATCACAATAGTGACCTTAGTTATGCTCAACGTGGGTTGAAATGATGTATTAAGCTGCAGCTAGTGTTTACAGCCGCGCCAGTGTAGCAGGGACTAAAAGGAGCTTCCTGACTGTAAATGTATTATTCAGCTGTTTGAGATCACGTTTTTTTCATGTCATTTAACATCACATTAGCAGACAATAGTATTTAATGTGGTCTTATAATGTGCTGAATTTGTTAGGAAATGTCTTGTGCTGGTTCCTCGAAAAAAAAGAAAGGTTTATTTCACTTAGTTAATAGTTAACTCGCTAATTCAAAATATTAATATGAATACATTCATGTTACAATTCAGGTATCCCTCTTAATAAGATCCTTCTTAAGAATCAAGTGATTTAAATATTTATGCATCAGTAGTTATTATCTGGTTGTACACTGTATTATTCTGAAATGCTATGTTCTTTTTATTACACTGAGTATATTTAGTTTGGCATAACTACACTCATTTATATGTGAGATTTTTGACTTAAACTTGTATTTGGACATTTTTCCACGGTGGTTTTGCTGCATTACTTGAGTTTGGGACACTAACATTATTGGTTAATACATAAATGAACAGTACAAATTGTACCAATTTATTTGTACCAACTCAAATAAAAAATTTTCACTAAAAGATTTTCAAGATTTTCATTTTTGCTGTCAGTTATTATCGGTTGTTGGTTTCATGAGCAACTCATGATGCTGCACTGGTCCCAAAAACACAATGCCCTTCCACCCCTAGTACAGATATACTGCTGATAATATTGTGCATCCCTAGTACAGATATACTGCTGATAATATTGTGCATCCCTAGTACAGATATACTGCTGATAATATTGTACATCCCTAGTACAGATATACTGCTGATAATATTGTGCATCCCTAGTACAGATATACTGCTGATAATATTGTACATCCCTAGTACAGATATACTGCTGATAGTATTATGCATCCCTAGTACAGATATACTGCTGATAATATTGTGCATCCCTAGTACAGATATACTGCTGATAATATTGTGCATCCCTAGTACAGATATACTGCTGATAATATTGTACATCCCTAGTACAGATATACTGCTGATAGTATTATGCATCCCTAGTACAGATATACTGCTGATAGTATTATGCATCCCTAGTACAGATATACTGCTGATAATATTGTGCATCCCTAGTACAGATATACTGCTGATAGTATTATGCATCCCTGATAATGTGTTTTATCATTATTTTTTTTTCACATCTTTAGTGGTATCAGCTGCTGCTCTGCTGCTACAGCAGATAAACTATGGCATGCATAAAAGGACAAAATAACATGATTTGTGTGATTGAAAAAAGTAACATGTTTATTTTTGGTCTTTATCTCATTGTGAGCATTAACCCATAAATCCCTAACTAAAAGTATCAATTTCACATGTATGTCACACAGGATGATGTGTTTTCCCATCTTACTTGTGTTTGAGAACAAATTTGACATTCTTGTAGGCGAAGGCCACCAGGTAGGTGCTGACCAGAGTCATCACAGCGTACAGAACTGCTGACTGGACAAGGTCCATGTGCCAGATCCTCCAAAACAGCCCTAGAAAGACAGGAATATCCAAGAAATCAGCCAGGAAATGAGCAGAGGATGGTTACATGCATGACGAAAACCAACATGATCTTTATTAAACATGATCAATCAATGAAGGTAAAGACTGAAAGAGTGGTTGGTGTGTTGGTGCTACCTTCAAACATAAATTATAGTAACAAACCTAAGCTGTTATCATATAACCTTCAAACATAAATTATAGTAACAAACCTAAGCTGTTATATATAACCTTCAAACATAAATTATAGTAACAAACCTAAGCCCTCTGTTATATATAACCTTCAAACATAAATTATAGTAACAAACCTAAGCTGCTATCATATAACATATAAAGTTACTAAAGCATCGTTGATTTGATCAGACTTTCCATCCGAGCTAACAGCAGCACTGATTCAAGTGTAGATCTTAGACTATAGATGTTAAAATGCTTTATTACCGTTAAGTTTTCAGTGTTTTCTTAAATTAAAGTTAATTTGGGGATTTTTAAGCACATCATTAAATATGTTATCATTGTAACTCCTGCTGTTGTGAATCTTTAGTATAGTAGCCTTCTGGCTAGCAGCCCCTGACTCCCCGGCACTCACAGATCGGGATGGCAGAGACGATCAGGGCATTTCCGTAGAAAAGAGCGGTGGACTTCGCTGAGAGGTTCCTGCTGAAGTCCTGGAGGAGAAGGTCTTCTTCTGACTGCTGCTTGTTGCTGCCTTTGGGAGCCATGTCTGCTGAATGACCGGCGTGAACGCTGCTCAGCTCTGGACACAAGAACACTGACACGTCGGTGTACGGCGAGAAGAGGGACGCGTCAGCATAAACCCGGAAATACGGCGGTGGTTTTCTTCTTCGTTTGCAGGATACAGAGACGTCGTAGTTTGTTGCTGCCCTCCGCAGGAAGAAGAAAGTCATGCATCCAACTGTATGCACGGTGAAATATATTTACAGTATTTGTTCATCAAATTTCCATCAAATTAACAGACACAATTATTTTCTGGTACCATTCTTGTTTCAATAAGGTTTTCCTATTGATTGTAACTGTCCAATTATTCCACAAAGCGGCATCAAGCCAATACTACGTTCCTGCAGGCGTGGAGGTTGCAGTTTCAGTACCGCAGTTCTAGGACCCTGGCGTTTTTGCCACAGCGCCACCCCCTGTTGGAGGCTGGTTTCAGCACCACGATTTTAGGACCGCTGTTTGAGGACGCTGGCAGCCAAATACTTTTGTTGTAGTTTTAAAATTTATTCCACCAAGTAATATTATTACTTATCATGTATAGTTGTAAAGGTTCATTCCTACGACGGAGTATTAGGGCCACACGAAAAAAAAAGAATTGAAAAAAATGACATTACGAGATTAAAGTCGAAATATTACGAGATTAAAGTCATAATATTACGAGATTAAAGTCGTAATATTACGAGATTAAAGTCATAATATTACGAGAAAAAAGTCGTAATATTACGAGATTAAAGTCGTAATATTACAATTTGAGTTTTGGTATTACGAGATTAAAGTCATAATTTTACGAGATTAAAGTCACAATATTACGAGATTAAAGTCGTAATATTACGAGATTAAAGTCATAATATTACAAGATTAAAGTCGTAATATTACGAGATTAAAGTCGTAATATTACGAGAAAAAAGTCGTAATATTACGAGATTAAAGTCGTAATATTACAATTTGAGTTTTGGTATTACGAGATTAAAGTCATAATTTTACGAGATTAAAGTCACAATATTACGAGATTAAAGTCGTAATATTACGAGATTAAAGTCATAATATTACAAGATTAAAGTCGTAATATTACGAGATTAAAGTCGTAATATTACGAGAAAAAAGTCATAATATTACGAGATTAAAGTCGTAATATTACGAGATTAAAGTCGTAATATTACGAGAAAAAAGTCATAATATTACAAGATTAAAGTCGTAATATTACGAGATTAAAGTCATAATATTACGAGAAAAAAGTCGTAATATTACGAGATTAAAGTCGTAATATTACAATTTGAGTTTTGGTATTACGAGATTAAAGTCATAATTTTACGAGATTAAAGTCACAATATTACGAGATTAAAGTCATAATATTACAAGATTAAAGTCGTAATATTACGAGATTAAAGTCATAATATTACAAGATTAAAGTCGTAATATTACGAGATTAAAGTCGTAATATTACAATTTGAGTTTTGGTATTACGAGATTAAAGTCATAATATTACGAGAAAAAAGTCATAATTTTACGAGATTAAAGTCGTAATATTACAAGATTAAAGTCGTAATATTACGAGAAAAAAATCGTAATATTACGAGATTAAAGTTATAGTATAACGAGAAAAAAGTCGTAATATTACAATTAAAGTTATAGTATTACGAGATTAAAGTCATAATATTACGAGATTAAAGTCATAATATTAAGAGATTAAAGTCGTAATATTACGAGAAAAAAATCGTAATATTACGAGATTAAAGTTATAGTATAACGAGAAAAAAGTCGTAATATTACAATTAAAGTTATAGTATTACGAGATTAAAGTCATAATATTACGAGATTAAAGTCATAATATTACAAGATTAAAGTCGTAATATTACGAGATTAAAGTCATAATATTACGAGATTAAAGTCATAATATTACGAGATTAAAGTCTTAATATTACGAGATTAAAGTCATAATATTACGAGATTAAAGTCATAATATTACGAGATTAAAGTCATAATATTACGAGATTAAAGTCATAATATTACGAGATTAAAGTCATAATATCACGAGATTAAAGTCATAATATTACGAGATTAAAGTCGTAATATTACGAGAAAAAAGTCGTAATATTACGAGAATAAAGTCGTAATATTACAATTTGAGTTTTGGTATTACGAGATTAAAGTCATAATTTTTCGAGATTAAAGTCACAATATTACGAGATTAAAGTCGTAATATTACGAGATTAAAGTCATAATATTACAAGATTAAAGTCGTAATATTACGAGATTAAAGTCGTAATATTACGAGAAAAAAGTCGTAATATTACGAGATTAAAGTCGTAATATTACAATTTGAGTTTTGGTATTACGAGATTAAAGTCATAATTTTACGAGATTAAAGTCACAATATTACGAGATTAAAGTCGTAATATTACGAGATTAAAGTCATAATATTACAAGATTAAAGTCGTAATATTACGAGATTAAAGTCGTAATATTACGAGAAAAAAGTCATAATATTACAAGATTAAAGTCGTAATATTACGAGATTAAAGTCATAATATTACGAGAAAAAAGTCGTAATATTACGAGATTAAAGTCGTAATATTACAATTTGAGTTTTGGTATTACGAGATTAAAGTCATAATTTTACGAGATTAAAGTCACAATATTACGAGATTAAAGTCATAATATTACAAGATTAAAGTCGTAATATTACGAGATTAAAGTCGTAATATTACAATTTGAGTTTTGGTATTACGAGATTAAAGTCATAATTTTACGAGATTAAAGTCACAAATATTGCAGATTAAAGTCATAATATTACAAGATTAAAGTCGTAATATTACGAGATTAAAGTCGTAATATTACGAGAAAAAAGTCGTAATATTACGAGATTAAAGTTATAGTATAACGAGAAAAAAGTCGTAATATTACAATTAAAGTTATAGTATTACGAGATTAAAGTCATAATATTACGAGATTAAAGTCGTAATATTACGAGAAAAAAGTCATAATATTACGAGATTAAAGTCATAATATTACGAGATTAAAGTCATAATATTACGAGATTAAAGTCATAATATTACGAGATTAAAGTCTTAATATTACGAGATTAAAATACTACAAGAAGGAGGGTCTACCGCTGACCTGACGTTACCAGCTCAGCCAAACTTTAGCAGCCTCAACCTGAGCCCTACAGCCGAGGCAGTGCCATACAGTCAAAAGGTAAGATAACGTATTAAAAATTTCGTTGTTAAACATTTAATAAATACAGTTCTGCTTGCTAGGTCAACAGGCTTAATGTTATTGTTTGCTTACGTTATTCGACGCTACGCTGTTTGTACAAATGATTCACAGTAGGCTTATTTGTGAATTTTGCCTTGCCATCCCTGCACGTCTAATTTCAATAACGTTACCTTGGTGACAGTATGTACCTTGGGCTACATAACAGCTGCTCACAAGTGCCAAAAGAAGAGTAAGACCTCCATTGCAACAGGTATACATTAGATGAAATAATGGTTTGAAATACTGTATATTCTATTAGCAATATTTTCTAGATCATTCAATAGGTATGTATTCAGTAGGCATATAGGCAGTAGGTTTGTCTGTAAACCTTCTGTGTTATTTCTCTTATTCCCTAGCTTTACTCTCGCACCTTTATATTTTAATGTAACCCACGGTTAAAAAGAAGCACAATAAATGCATGAATGAAATACATCTGCCTCAACCATATGTTTCCAAAGAAAAGATTAATCATGTTAAACAATCATATGATTTCAATATTGATAAAAAATAATTATGATTTTTGCCATTATTGAGCAGCCCTACTACTGTAGAAAGAATAGCACAATTTTTCACTGGTAACTAGTTAAACCTTTTAATAAGTCAACAGTGCTGTGTTTGCGAATATTCTTGGGTGTTAGCATTAATATGAAGATATGTCCAAATTCTCTGATTTTTCATATTAAATATTGTAATTTATGTATAGTGAGTCTTCATAATTCTTATACATGGTGTCTCTGCATATCCATTTTCATAGTTCTTTCCTACTTATTCTTCTGTTTCTTCTCATCTGTGTCTCCTGAGTTCACTGTAATGATTTTGTCCTGTTTATTCTACTCCACAGATCCATGATGGCAGAGAAATTGTCGGAAATTGTGACTTTCCTGAGAGGTCGAGGTGTATCAGAGGAAACGATCAATTGGATTGAAGAGCAAAAGGTACTACTATGAGTACAAGATGAACCGGTTAATTAGTTAGTTTCCTTGTGTAACCCCTTAAAGAGATCTTCAGAATGATATTATCTTGGCCATAATTAGTAACATAGACATTTTATAGAATGCAGGTTAAAACTTCTTTAGAACAATTTATGCATGTCCTCTCATCCTCCTCTTTTTATTTTCAGTTTATACTTTCTTTAATAGCTCTGATCATGCAGGTGTTGTCAAGTAGGCAATTTGTTTTTTGTATTTGTTTATATTTTTAAGTCAGCCTTCAGAAGCAGTTTCCAGTGCGATTGCGCAACACTATTTTTTTAAACTAACAGCTGCTGATGTGTTTTATTTCTGACTTAACATCACTGCTTATTTATCTTGTGTATCATTGATTACTTTAGGTAAAACCATCTACCTCATATACAGGTGCATCTCAAAAAACTCGAATATCATGAAAAAGTTCAATATTTTTGTCACTCTATTCTGAAAGTGAAACACATTTATTGTATAGACTCATTACACATAGAGTGAAATATTTCAAGCCTTTATTTCTTGAAATGTTGATGTTTATGGCTTACAGACAAGAAAATCCAAAATTCAGTTTCTCAAAAAATTAGAATATTACATAAGATCAATTAAAAAAGGATATTTTAACCAGAAATGTCAGGCTTCTGAAAAGTATGTTCATTTCTATGCATCAGTACTTGGTTGGGCCTCCTTTATCATGAATTACTGCATCAATGCGGCGTGGCATGGAGGCGATCAGCCTGTGGCACTGCTCAGGTGTAATGAAGCCCAGGTTGCTTTGATAGCGGCCTTCAGGTCATCTGCATTGTTGGGTCTGGTGTCTCTCATCTTCCATGGATTCTCTATGGGGTTCAGGTCTGAAGCAGTCACAGTAACACCATGGTCATTGAAGCAGTTTTTGGTACTTTTTACAGTGTGGGCAGGTGCCAAGTCCTGCTGGAAAATGAAATCAGCATCTCCATAAAGCTTGTCAGCAGAAGGAAGCATGAAGTGCTCTGAAATGTCCTGGTAGATGGCTGCGTTGACCTTTGACCTGATAAAACACAGTGGACCAACACCAGCAGATGCCATGGCAGCCCAAATCATCACTGACTGTAAAAACTTCACACTGGACTTCAAGCAACATGGATTCTATGCCTCTCCACTCTTCTTCCAGACTCTGGGACCTTGAAGAGTGGAGAGGCTCAGAATCCATGTTGCTTGAAGTCCAGTGTGAAGTTTCCACAGTCAGTGATGATTTGGGCTGCCATGGCATCTGCTGGTGTTGGTCCACTGTATTTTCTGAAGTCCACAGTCAACACAGCCATCTACCAGGACATTTTAGAGACCTTCATGCTTCCTTCTGCTGACAAGCTTTATGGAGATGCTGATTCCATTTTCCAGCAGGACTTGGCCCTCTCTCATACTGCCAAAGGTAACAAAAGCTGCTTCAATGACTATGGTGTCATTGGTCTTGATTCAGACATGAACCCTGTAGAGAATCTATGAAGTATTGTCAAGAGGAAGATGAGAGACACCAGACCCAACAATGCAGATGACCTGAAGGCCACTATCATAGCAACCTGGGCTTCCATTACACCTGAGCAGTGCCACAGGCTGATCGCCTCCATGCCACGCCACATTGATGCAGTAATTCATGCAAAAGGAGGCCCAACCAAGTACTGATGCATAGAAATGAACATACTTTTAAGAAGCCTGACATTTCTGGTTAAAATATCCTTTTTAATTGATCTTATGTAATATTCTAATTTTTTGAGATATTGAATTTTGGATTTTTTTTATCTGTAAGTCATAATCATCAACATTTCAAGAAATAAAGGCTTGAAATATTTCACTCTATGTGTAACAAGTCTATGTAATATAAGAGTTTCACTTTCAGAAAAGAGTGACAAAAAATATTTAACTTTTTCATGATATTTTAATTTTTTGAGATGCACCTGTATAAATTGTAGAGTAGAACTGATCATAACTGGCCTACTTAGCTTACACAATGGGGTTTCTTTTTGGACTTTTTCTTCAGTCATTTTGTTTTTACTATCACATTGATAAGTTGTGTTCCCACAGACATGAAATTCCTGGAAAAGTCATGAAATAAGAAAAATAATTTTCCAGGCCTTGAAATTATGTGTAATTACCAGAATGTTTAGGAGAAAGTTTTTAATATACTCTGAATTTGACTATTTTTCCTCCTCTTGCTCCTCTCCTCATTCTCCCCCCTCTTCTCCTCCTCTCTTTCTCCTGTCCTCTTCCCCCTCCTCTCCCCATCTTCTTCTCCTAATGCTTCTCTCTTCCTCCTCCTCCTCTTACACTCCTCCTCTTACACTCTTCTTCTCCCACTCCTCTTCTCCTCCTCTCCCCTTCCTCCTTCTCTCCTTGTCCTCTGCTCCTCCTCTGTTCCTCTGCTTCATCTCCTTCTCTCCTCCTTCTCTCCCCATCGTCTTCTCCTCACACTCCTCTCTTCCTCCATTTCTTCCACTCCTCCTTTTTCCCCATCCTCCTCCTCATCTCCTCCTCTTCTTCTCCTTACACTGCACTCCGCCTCCTCTCCACATCTTATTCTCCTCATGCTCCTCTCTTCCACCCCCTCTCTCCTCTCCTCATACTTGTCTTCTTCCTGGACTAAGAGTCTTATTATTTTTCCCTATGATTGATGTAAAGGCCTACCTATTTTAAAATAAATTCAAGTAATGGAGATGGGGTAAAATATGGAAATGTTATGGAAATGTTTTGAATATTCATAGTGTGAAAGGTGTATAGGAATCACAGACATGTGTCTTTCCTATTTACAGATTGACAGAGAGGTCATCCTGCTAATGGAAGATGCTCAGCTGGCAAATTATCTTCCATCATATGGAGACAGGATTGCTCTGTTCAACTTTTGCAAGCGTCAAACACACTCAGCGAAGCGAAAGCAGGGACTTTTTGAAAAGCTAAGGGAGAAGCTCAAACTTAGAAAGGAAAACCACACAGGGGAAGAGGACCCCTGTGTGGGTCAAGAGAACAAAACAAAAAAAGCTAGAGCAAAAACATCCACAAGAAGTATTGAAATAGGTTGGGTTCACACTGATGGCAAAGTAACAAAACAGGTCAGAGCAAAACAAGGTGGGAGGACAAGAAAAATCTCACTTAACATTCAAGCAGGATATGATGAGATACTTAAACAAGCAAAGTCACTATTCTTTCCAGATGGAAAATCCAGCAAAGGTCCTGAATCAGATTTTGAATTTGATGTTTGGGATTTCAAGCAAAATCCTTTTCCCAAGGATGTCTCCATCGAAATGATATATGAGACTGTTAAACTCCCACTTCTGCGCTTCTACATATCAACTCATCTAAAATCAGTGCTAATTGAAGAGTCTGATGATGACCCTGGCTGTGCTGATGAGCCAGATGATGAACAATCAATGGACAGAAATTATCAGCAAGATTCAACAGATATGCCCCATGACTCCCTTACAGAGGTGTTCATTGTTTCTGACGAATTCCTCACAGAGTCTTCCGTAACCAGAGAAAACCCTGCAAGCTCAAGTCAAGAAACAAGAACTCTTGTCATCAGTGATCCCATGGCTTTCTCTGTGGACACCACCTATGCTGTTTTAGAAGATGACCCTGACCCTGAAATCATTTTTGGTGCACGGCAAACAGTGAATGATGACTCCCTCAGTGACACGCTGATCTATCAACCTGATGAGTTACCTCAAAGCCCTCTTAACATTTTGCCTGAAATATGCTTGGTCTTGCACCACTCAAACAGCTTCAATGAAATGATAGAGGCATTTTACGACCCTGAGATTTTGAACAAAACATTAAAAATCAGACGTCTGCTTCCTGACAACTCAGAAGAGAAGGGTAGTGGGTCTGGTGTTGTCAGAGATGTATACTGTAGCTTCTGGGCAGAGTTTTATGAACGTTGTACCCTTGGAACAACTTGGAAAGTACTCTTTCTCAGGCATGATTTCTGTGCTGCTACATGGAAATCAATTGGGAGAATTCTTCTGAAAGGATTTCAAGATTGCCAGTACCTGCCAATCAAACTTGCCCCTCCTTTTCTTGAGGAAATGCTTTATGGGGCAGTGCACAGTGACCTGAAGACAAGCTTTCTTCAGTTTGTGAGCTCACAAGAGCAAGATGTCTTCAGGCATGCACTAAATGATTTTAGTTCTGTTGATGATGATGACCTTCTCGAAGTGCTTGACAGGTATGAATGTAGGAAGAGGGTCACTGCTGCTTCTCTTTCAGAAATCTTGGATGAAATATCTCACAAGGAACTTGTGCAGAAACCAATGTTTGTGATCGACTGCTGGAGGGAGATCACACAGCCACAGATTCATCTCAACTCTGGGGAGCTGACCAAAATGTACAGTGACCTCAAACCCACCCCAAAGAAAGTAGCAGGGATATTAAACTTTCCTACAGGGATGACACCGAAGCAGGCAGAGGTGGCACAGCACCTGAAAAGATATGTCAGAGAACTTAATGAGGAAAAACTTGGGAGATTTTTGAGGTTCTGCACTGGCTCTGATTTGTTGGTATCTGGTGTTATTGAGGTTGTGTTTACTGTTCAGACCACTTTCACAAGAAGGCCTATCGGACGTACATGTGGGATGCTCTTACAACTGTCTGACAGCTACGATCATTTCCCTGACTTCCGCAGTGAGTTCAATTCCATTCTAGAGAGCAACGTCTGGGTAATGGATATTGTGTAGTCAGGAATTATGATGACAAGGGTTGCAGTCTGAATGCTTGCACTTTTAAATAGAGTCAAACAGTTATTCTCAAAAACATGCATTAATTGAAAGGATTACCATATTCATATAAACACGTTCAGCCACACACATAGTTGTTTAATAGGAAAGGCTGTTCTATGACACTCACTGTTCACTATCTCATTTACAGATAAACTGAGTCAGTGTTTAAGCAATAGTATGCAAGTTTTACACATAAATGGATGTCTGTTACATTCAAGTACTTGCCAAACAGCTTCACACAATGCAGATTACCTGTAAGCCTATCACCATCAGGTAAATCTATGTGTTTCACATACAGTTTTGAATTGATAACAATTCTTATTAAATTGTGATTTTTGAAAAAAGAATTTGGAGGCTAAATTCACCTATTATTGGCTAATTACATTCTGTCCTTCCAGCGGCGAATGTCTGGGTAGACAGGAATGTCTACCCAGACACAAGGTTTAAAAACTCTATACTGTGAAATACAGAGACATTTACCTGGTGGTGATAGGCTTACATCAGGGGTCATCAAGTCCATCTGCACCAGGGCCAGATTTAGTCTCAACAGAAACTCTGGGGGCTGGATTTTCAAATACACAAAACTTAAAATAACATTTTGGTCTGATTGAAATATTATTGTAGTAGTATTTGTATTTTCCTTTAAACTACAGGACATTTTAGTCATTACCATTGAGATCTATCCCTATTATCTAGAATGCAACAGGCCACAAGGAGACAGACCTGACAACAGGATTAGCCAGACCCCTGAAAATCGAAAAGGATGGGCCCTCTCTAATTGTCATTTAGCACCAATATTAACACATGTTGACAATTTTAACCCCTTTTCGATGCTTATTGCCTCTTTACCCAATTTCTGCATGATTTTAACCCCTTTTAAACAACTTTTCCTGCAGGTTTTTCCCCTTTGTGCCACTCTTTATCCATTTTGCCACTGTTCTTCTGTTTGCCACTTCTCAACACCTTTCATTACTTTTTTCAACAATTTTTGCAAATTAACATTTTTTCCCACTTTAAACCCATTGTTGATACTGTTTGCCCCTTCAACCCAATTTTTGAAAGATTTTAACCCTCTTTAAACCACTTTTTCTGCATTTTTTATCCCCTTTATGCCAATCTATTATCAATTTTTGCCACTTTTAACCCCTTTTATTTACTTTCTTTTCCTATTTTTGTCATTTGTAACCAATTTTTGATACCTTTTGCCCCTTTTTTCCTCCTTTACCATTTTTGACACATTTTAACCTCTTTTCACATCTTTTTTTCTGCTATTTTTTTGCAACACTTCTGCTAACCTTAACCATTTTTAAATATCAACTAATTTTGACAATAAATTTCAGTAAAACAGATCAAATGGTTAGTCATTCTAAAACTATTTCAGTATTAATTGTTTGTGGGATGGATTTAACAGCTGCAGACATTTAAATCAAAAGGATACCCTTCTTTTCCTCCTTTTCTGAATATAACCATCTTTCGGGGGCAGACAGGAAGCTTTGGGGGGTCAGATGTGGCCTCCAGGCTGCCAGTTGATGATCAGTAGCTTACAGGTAATCTGCTCTGTGTGAACTTGTTTGGCAAGGGCTTGAATGTAGCAGTCATCCATTTATGTGTAAAAGTTATGCACTATAGTTTTCAGTTATGATGAACTTGTTACATTTCATTCATTGTCAAGGATTTTAAATTTTTCAATGAGTTCTGTTTTTTGGGATTTTTTTGTCTTGTGTCTTGTGGGGTCATTTGCAAATCCCTTGTGTAAGGACGTTTTATAATCAATGACCATTTTTGTACACTTAAAAAGTTTGTAATAAATATGTTTTATATTGTTTTATAGTTGACTCATTTCTTAATGATTAAAGACATTCGAGCAATATTTTAAGTGTTTATTCTGCAGCAGTGGGCTTTAACTACGTACAGTACATTCACTCAGACACAGTACTCAAATACAAATTTGAGGTACTAGTACTGTATATGAGAATTTCCATTTCATGCTACTTTCTTCAAATTAACATCAATTCAGAGGCAAATATTGTTAACCAACTCATGGGGCATTTTCATACATTATGAGCACTTTTAAATTTATACTTAACGTATTTTTTCTGATAATACACACTTTTACTTAGGCTGAGTGATACTTTCAAAGGTTTACTTTCACTTGTAATGGATTATTTTCACAGTTTGGTTTTACTACTTTTATAAAAGAAAAGGTTGTGAATACTTCTTCCACCTCTTACTCTGGCAAATCCATAAAGGCATAGATAAAAGGTTATTGCTAATGTTACAGCAATTTAAATATGTTGAAGTATCTCATTTCTTAATAGTGAATACAGTTCTGCTCCAGCATATGCATCCAAAGGAGCATTCCAGCCATTTTCATCCATAAGGAGAATGCAAAGCTCAAAAACAGTTTCATCACAGGGGTATGACCCTTTTGGGGTGCACTCTTCCTTGCAAACAGCTATTTCCTCTGCCAGAACAGGCTGGAGTTTGTCTTCCGCTGCATACACCTGTGGCATGCTGAACATGAGAATGGGCCGTCCTCCACGCGTCCCATGGGCAGGCCTAGGTCTTATTTGGTGTGTGTTCCATGTTCTTACCACGTCATCCAGTTCATCCTGCATGACAATAAATATACAACAAATGGTTGCAGTCAACAGGACCACTGTTAACACTAAAAAGGATAGTGCATTTTAACAGTCCCTAAATAGTTCTAAAAAAGAAAAGCCAACCTTATATTACATAAGGTTTTGGACATTAACTTAAGTCAGATGTTTTAAGGCACTACTACTAGTGATACCGGAATATATCCACCTATTGAAAGTGTATGTCTGCCTGCTATATGTTAGTATGCCTGCTGTATGTCAGTCTGCCTGCTGTATGTCAGTCTGCTTGCTGTATGTTAGTATGCCTGCTGTATGTCAGTCTGCTTGCTGTATGTCAGTCTGCCTGCTGTATGTCAGTCTGCCTGCTGTATGTCAGTCTGCCTGCTGTATGTCCGTCTGCCTGCTGTATGTCCGTCTGCCTGCTGTATGTCAGTCTGCTTGCTGTATGTTAGTATGCCTGCTGTATGTCAGTCTGCTTGCTGTATGTCAGTCTGCCTGCTGTATGTCAGTCTGCCTGCTGTATGTCAGTCTGCCTGCTGTATGTCAGTCTGCCTGCTGTATGTCCGTCTGCCTGCTGTATGTCCGTCTGCCTGCAGTATGTCCGTCTGCCTGCTGTATGTCAGTCTGCCTGCTGTCATCAGTCTGCCTGCTGTATGTCCGTCTGCCTGCTGTATGTCAGTCTGCCTGCTGTCATCAGTCTGCCTGCTGTATGTCAATTTATTTGCTGTATGTCAGTCTGCCTGCTGTATGTCAGTCTGCCTGCTGTATGTCAGTCTGCCTGCTGTATGTCAGTCTGCTTGCTGTATGTCAGTCTACCTGCTGTATGTCAGTCTGCCTGCTGTATGTCAGTCTGCCTGCTGTATGTCAGTCTGCCTGCTGTATTTCAGTCTATTTGCTGTATGTCAGTCTGCCTGCTGTATGTCAGTCTGCTTGCTGTATGTCAGTCTGCCTGCTGTATGTCAGTCTGCTTGCTGTATGTCAGTCTGCCTGCTGTATTTCAGTCTATTTGCTGTATGTCAGTCTGCCTGCTGTATGTCAGTCTGCTTGCTGTATGTCACTCTGCCTGCTGTATGTCAGTCTGCCTGCTGTATTTCAGTCTATTTGCTGTATGTCAGTCTGCCTGCTGTATGTCAGTCTGCCTGCTGTATGTCCGTCTGCCTGCTGTATGTCAGTCTGCCTGCTGTCATCAGTCTGCCTGCTGTATGTCAATTTATTTGCTGTATGTCAGTCTGCCTGCTGTATGTCAGTCTATTTGCTGTATGTCAGTCTGCCTGCTGTATGTCAGTCTGCTTGCTGTATGTCAGTCTGCCTGCTGTATTTCAGTCTGCTTGCTGTATGTCAGTCTGCCTGCTGTATGTCAGTCTGCTTGCTGTATGTCAGTCTGCCTGCTGTATGTCAGTCTGCCTGCTGTATGTCAGTCTGCCTGCTGTATGTCAGTCTGCCTGCTGTATTTCAGTCTATTTGCTGTATGTCAGTCTGCCTGCTGTATGTCAGTCTGCTTGCTGTATGTCAGTCTGCCTGCTGTATGTCAGTCTGCTTGCTGTATGTCAGTCTGCCTGCTGTATTTCAGTCTATTTGCTGTATGTCAGTCTGCTTGCTGTATGTCAGTCTGCCTGCTGTATTTCAGTCTATTTGCTGTATGTCAGTCTGCCTGCTGTATATCAGTCTGCTTGCTGTATGTCAGTCTGCCTGCTGTATATCAGTCTGCTTGCTGTATGTCAGTCTGTTTGCTGTATGTCAGTCTGCTTGCTGTATGTCAGTCTGCCTGCTGTATTTCAGTCTATTTGCTGTATGTCAGTCTGCCTGCTGTATGTCAGTCTGCCTGCTGTATTTCAGTCTATTTGCTGTATGTCAGTCTGCCTGCTGTATATCAGTCTGCTTGCTGTATGTCAGTCTGCCTGCTGTATATCAGTCTGCTTGCTGTATATCAGTCTGCTTGCTGTATGTCAGTCTGTTTGCTGTATGTCAGTCTGCTTGCTGTATGTCAGTCTGCTTGCTGTATGTCAGTCTGTTTGCTGTATGTCAGTCTGTTTGCTGTATGTCAGTCTGCCTGCTGTATGGCAGTCTGCCAGCTGTATGTCAGTCTGCTTGCTGTATGTCAGTCTGCTTGCTGTATGTCAGTCTGCCTGCTGTATGTCAGTCTGCTTGCTGTATGTCAATTTATTTGCTGTATGTCAGTCTGCCTGCTGTATGTCAATTTATTTGCTGTATGTCAGTCTGCCTGCTGTAAGTCAATTTATCTGCTGTATGTCAGTCTGCCTGCTGTATGTCAGTCTGCCTGCTGTATGTCAGTCTGCCTGCTGTATGTCAATTTATTTGCTGTATGTCAGTCTATTTGCTGTATGTCAGTCTGTCTGCTGTATGTCAGTCTGCCTGCTGTATGTCAATTTATTTGCTGTATGTCAGTCTGTCTGCTGTATGTCAGTCTGTCTGCTGTATGTCAGTCTGCCTGCTGTATGTCAGTCTGCCTGCTGTATGTCAGTCTGCCTGCTGTATGTCAGTCTGCCTGCTGTATGTCAGTCTGTTTGCTGTATGTCAGTCTGTCTGCTGTATGTCAGTCTGCCTGCTGTATGTCAATTTATTTGCTGTATGTCAGTCTGCTTGCTGTATGTCAGTCTGCCTGCTGTATGTCAGTCTGCCTGCTGTATGTCAGTCTGCCTGCTGTATGTCAATTTATTTGCTGTATGTCAGTCTGCCTGCTGTATGTCAGTCTGCCTGCTGTATGTCAGTCTGCCTGCTGTATGTCAATTTATTTGCTGTATGTCAGTCTGCCTGCTGTATGTCAATTTATTTGCTGTATGTCAGTCTGCCTGCTGTATGTCAATTTATTTGCTGTATGTCAATTTATTTGCTGTATGTCAGTCTGTCTGCTGTATGTCAGTCTGCTTGCTGTATGTCAGTCTGCCTGCTGTATGTCAATTTATTTGCTGTATGTCAGTCTGCCTGCTGTATGTCAATTTATTTGCTGTATGTCAGTCTGCCTGCTGTATGTCAGTCTGCCTGCTGTATGTCAATTTATTTGCTGTATGTCAATTTATTTGCTGTATGTCAGTCTGCCTGCTGTATGTCAGTCTGCTTGCTGTATGTCAGTCTGCCTGCTGTATGTCAATTTATTTGCTGTATGTCAATTTATTTGCTGTATGTCAGTCTGCCTGCTGTATGTCAATTTATTTGCTGTATGTCAGTCTGCCTGCTGTATGTCAGTCTGTCTGCTGTATGTCAGTCTGCCTGCTGTATGTCAATTTATTTGCTGTATGTCAGTCTGTTTGCTGTATGTCAGTCTGTCTGCTGTATGTCAGTCTGCCTGCTGTATGTCAATTTATTTGCTGTATGTCAGTCTGCCTGCTGTATGTCAGTCTGTCTGCTGTATATCAGTCTGCCTGCTGTATGTCAATTTATTTGCTGTATGTCAGTCTGTTTGCTGTATGTCAGTCTGCCTGCTGTATGTCAGTCTGCCTGCTGTATGTCAATTTATTTGCTGTATGTCAGTCTGTCTGCTGTATGTCAGTCTGCCTGCTGTATGTCAATTTATTTGCTGTATGTCAGTCTGTCTGCTGTATGTCAATTTATTTGCTGTATGTCAGTCTGCCTGCTGTATGTCAGTCTGCCTGCTGTATGTCAGTCTGCCTGCTGTATGTCAGTCTGTCTGCTGTATGTCAGTCTGCCTGCTGTATGTCAATTTATTTGCTGTATGTCAGTCTGCTTGCTGTATGTCAGTCTGCCTGCTGTATGTCAGTCTGCCTGCTGTATGTCAGTCTGTCTGCTGTATGTCAGTCTGCCTGCTGTATGTCAGTCTGTCTGCTGTATGTCAGTCTGCCTGCTGTATGTCAATTTATTTGCTGTATGTCAGTCTGCTTGCTGTATGTCAGTCTGCCTGCTGTATGTCAGTCTGTCTGCTGTATGTCAATTTATTTGCTGTATGTCAGTCTGCCTGCTGTATGTCAGTCTGTCTGCTGTATGTCAGTCTGTCTGCTGTATGTCAATTTATTTGCTGTATGTCAGTCTGCCTGCTGTATGTCAGTCTGTCTGCTGTATGTCAGTCTGCCTGCTGTATGTCAATTTATTTGCTGTATGTCAGTCTGCTTGCTGTATGTCAGTCTGCCTGCTGTATGTCAGTCTGTCTGCTGTATGTCAGTCTGCCTGCTGTATGTCAATTTATTTGCTGTATGTCAGTCTGCCTGCTGTATGTCAGTCTGTCTGCTGTATGTCAGTCTGCCTGCTGTATGTCAATTTATTTGCTGTATGTCAGTCTGTTTGCTGTATGTCAGTCTGTCTGCTGTATGTCAGTCTGCCTGCTGTATGTAAATTTATTTGCTGTATGTCAGTCTGTTTGCTGTATGTCAGTCTGCCTGCTGTATGTCAGTCTGCCTGCTGTATGTCAATTTATTTGCTGTATGTCAGTCTGTTTGCTGTATGTCAGTCTGTCTGCTGTATGTCAGTCTGCCTGCTGTATGTCAATTTATTTGCTGTATGTCAGTCTGTCTGCTGTATGTCAATTTATTTGCTGTATGTCAGTCTGCCTGCTGTATGTCAGTCTGCCTGCTGTATGTCAGTCTGCCTGCTGTATGTCAGTCTGTTTGCTGTATGTCAGTCTGTCTGCTGTATGTCAGTCTGCCTGCTGTATGTCAGTCTGCCTGCTGTATGTCAGTCTGTCTGCTGTATGTCAGTCTGCCTGCTGTATGTCAATTTATTTGCTGTATGTCAGTCTGCCTGCTGTATGTCAGTCTGCCTGCTGTATGTCAGTCTGCCTGCTGTATGTCAGTCTGCCTGCTGTATGTCAATTTATTTGCTGTATGTCAGTCTGCTTGCTGTATGTCAGTCTGCCTGCTGTATGTCAGTCTGCCTGCTGTATGTCAGTCTGCCTGCTGAATGTCAATTTATTTGCTGTATGTCAGTCTGCCTGCTGTATGTCAGTCTGCCTGCTGTATGTCAGTCTGCCTGCTGTATGTCAATTTATTTGCTGTATGTCAGTCTGCCTGCTGTATGTCAATTTATTTGCTGTATGTCAGTCTGCCTGCTGTATGTCAATTTATTTGCTGTATGTCAGTCTGCCTGCTGTATGTCAATTTATTTGCTGTATGTCAGTCTGCCTGCTGTATGTCAATTTATTTGCTGTATGTCAGTCTGCTTGCTGTATGTCAGTCTGCCTGCTGTATGTCAATTTATTTGCTGTATGTCAGTCTGCCTGCTGTATTTCAGTCTATTTGCTGTATGTCAGTCTGCCTGCTGTATATCAGTCTGCTTGCTGTATGTCAGTCTGCCTGCTGTATATCAGTCTGCTTGCTGTATGTCAGTCTGTTTGCTGTATGTCAGTCTGCTTGCTGTATGTCAGTCTGCCTGCTGTATTTCAGTCTATTTGCTGTATGTCAGTCTGCCTGCTGTATGTCAGTCTGCCTGCTGTATTTCAGTCTATTTGCTGTATGTCAGTCTGCCTGCTGTATATCAGTCTGCTTGCTGTATGTCAGTCTGCCTGCTGTATATCAGTCTGCTTGCTGTATATCAGTCTGCTTGCTGTATGTCAGTCTGTTTGCTGTATGTCAGTCTGCTTGCTGTATGTCAGTCTGCTTGCTGTATGTCAGTCTGTTTGCTGTATGTCAGTCTGTTTGCTGTATGTCAGTCTGCCTGCTGTATGGCAGTCTGCCAGCTGTATGTCAGTCTGCTTGCTGTATGTCAGTCTGCTTGCTGTATGTCAGTCTGCCTGCTGTATGTCAGTCTGCTTGCTGTATGTCAATTTATTTGCTGTATGTCAGTCTGCCTGCTGTATGTCAATTTATTTGCTGTATGTCAGTCTGCCTGCTGTATGTCAATTTATTTGCTGTATGTCAGTCTGCCTGCTGTAAGTCAATTTATCTGCTGTATGTCAGTCTGCCTGCTGTATGTCAGTCTGCCTGCTGTATGTCAGTCTGCCTGCTGTATGTCAATTTATTTGCTGTATGTCAGTCTATTTGCTGTATGTCAGTCTGTCTGCTGTATGTCAGTCTGCCTGCTGTATGTCAATTTATTTGCTGTATGTCAGTCTGTCTGCTGTATGTCAGTCTGTCTGCTGTATGTCAGTCTGCCTGCTGTATGTCAGTCTGCCTGCTGTATGTCAGTCTGCCTGCTGTATGTCAGTCTGCCTGCTGTATGTCAGTCTGTTTGCTGTATGTCAGTCTGTCTGCTGTATGTCAGTCTGTCTGCTGTATGTCAATTTATTTGCTGTATGTCAGTCTGCTTGCTGTATGTCAGTCTGCCTGCTGTATGTCAGTCTGCCTGCTGTATGTCAGTCTGCCTGCTGTATGTCAATTTATTTGCTGTATGTCAGTCTGCCTGCTGTATGTCAGTCTGCCTGCTGTATGTCAGTCTGCCTGCTGTATGTCAATTTATTTGCTGTATGTCAGTCTGCCTGCTGTATGTCAGTCTGCTTGCTGTATGTCAGTCTGCCTGCTGTATGTCAATTTATTTGCTGTATGTCAATTTATTTGCTGTATGTCAGTCTGTCTGCTGTATGTCAGTCTGCTTGCTGTATGTCAGTCTGCCTGCTGTATGTCAGTCTGCCTGCTGTATGTCAGTCTGCCTGCTGTATGTCAATTTATTTGCTGTATGTCAGTCTGCCTGCTGTATGTCAGTCTGCTTGCTGTATGTCAGTCTGCCTGCTGTATGTCAATTTATTTGCTGTATGTCAATTTATTTGCTGTATGTCAGTCTGTCTGCTGTATGTCAGTCTGCTTGCTGTATGTCAGTCTGCCTGCTGTATGTCAATTTATTTGCTGTATGTCAGTCTGCCTGCTGTATGTCAATTTATTTGCTGTATGTCAGTCTGCCTGCTGTATGTCAGTCTGCCTGCTGTATGTCAATTTATTTGCTGTATGTCAATTTATTTGCTGTATGTCAGTCTGCCTGCTGTATGTCAGTCTGCTTGCTGTATGTCAGTCTGCCTGCTGTATGTCAATTTATTTGCTGTATGTCAATTTATTTGCTGTATGTCAGTCTGCCTGCTGTATGTCAATTTATTTGCTGTATGTCAGTCTGCCTGCTGTATGTCAGTCTGTCTGCTGTATGTCAGTCTGCCTGCTGTATGTCAATTTATTTGCTGTATGTCAGTCTGTTTGCTGTATGTCAGTCTGTCTGCTGTATGTCAGTCTGCCTGCTGTATGTCAATTTATTTGCTGTATGTCAGTCTGTTTGCTGTATGTCAGTCTGCCTGCTGTATGTCAATTTATTTGCTGTATGTCAGTCTGTCTGCTGTATGTCAGTCTGCCTGCTGTATGTCAATTTATTTGCTGTATGTCAGTCTGTCTGCTGTATGTCAATTTATTTGCTGTATGTCAGTCTGCCTGCTGTATGTCAGTCTGCCTGCTGTATGTCAGTCTGCCTGCTGTATGTCAGTCTGTCTGCTGTATGTCAGTCTGCCTGCTGTATGTCAATTTATTTGCTGTATGTCAGTCTGCTTGCTGTATGTCAGTCTGCCTGCTGTATGTCAGTCTGTCTGCTGTATGTCAATTTATTTGCTGTATGTCAGTCTGCCTGCTGTATGTCAGTCTGTCTGCTGTATGTCAGTCTGTCTGCTGTATGTCAGTCTGCCTGCTGTATGTCAATTTATTTGCTGTATGTCAGTCTGCTTGCTGTATGTCAGTCTGCCTGCTGTATGTCAGTCTGTCTGCTGTATGTCAGTCTGCCTGCTGTATGTCAATTTATTTGCTGTATGTCAGTCTGCCTGCTGTATGTCAGTCTGTCTGCTGTATGTCAGTCTGCCTGCTGTATGTCAATTTATTTGCTGTATGTCAGTCTGTTTGCTGTATGTCAGTCTGTCTGCTGTATGTCAGTCTGCCTGCTGTATGTCAATTTATTTGCTGTATGTCAGTCTGTTTGCTGTATGTCAGTCTGCCTGCTGTATGTCAGTCTGTCTGCTGTATGTCAGTCTGCCTGCTGTATGTCAATTTATTTGCTGTATGTCAGTCTGTTTGCTGTATGTCAGTCTGTCTGCTGTATGTCAGTCTGCCTGCTGTATGTCAATTTATTTGCTGTATGTCAGTCTGTCTGCTGTATGTCAATTTATTTGCTGTATGTCAGTCTGCCTGCTGTATGTCAGTCTGCCTGCTGTATGTCAGTCTGCCTGCTGTATGTCAGTCTGTTTGCTGTATGTCAGTCTGTCTGCTGTATGTCAGTCTGCCTGCTGTATGTCAGTCTGCCTGCTGTATGTCAGTCTGTCTGCTGTATGTCAGTCTGCCTGCTGTATGTCAATTTATTTGCTGTATGTCAGTCTGCCTGCTGTATGTCAGTCTGCCTGCTGTATGTCAGTCTGCCTGCTGTATGTCAATTTATTTGCTGTATGTCAGTCTGCTTGCTGTATGTCAGTCTGCCTGCTGTATGTCAGTCTGCCTGCTGTATGTCAGTCTGCCTGCTGTATGTCAATTTATTTGCTGTATGTCAGTCTGCCTGCTGTATGTCAGTCTGTCTGCTGTATGTCAGTCTGCCTGCTGTATGTCAATTTATTTGCTGTATGTCAGTCTGTTTGCTGTATGTCAGTCTGTCTGCTGTATGTCAGTCTGCCTGCTGTATGTCAATTTATTTGCTGTATGTCAGTCTGTTTGCTGTATGTCAGTCTGTCTGCTGTATGTCAGTCTGCCTGCTGTATGTCAATTTATTTGCTGTATGTCAGTCTGTCTGCTGTATGTCAATTTATTTGCTGTATGTCAGTCTGCCTGCTGTATGTCAGTCTGCCTGCTGTATGTCAGTCTGCCTGCTGTATGTCAGTCTGTTTGCTGTATGTCAGTCTGTCTGCTGTATGTCAGTCTGCCTGCTGTATGTCAGTCTGCCTGCTGTATGTCAGTCTGTCTGCTGTATGTCAGTCTGCCTGCTGTATGTCAATTTATTTGCTGTATGTCAGTCTGCCTGCTGTATGTCAGTCTGCCTGCTGTATGTCAGTCTGCCTGCTGTATGTCAATTTATTTGATGTATGTCAGTCTGTCTGCTGTATGTCAATTTATTTGCTGTATGTCAGTCTGCCTGCTGTATGTCAGTCTGCCTGCTGTATGTCAGTCTGCCTGCTGAATGTCAATTTATTTGCTGTATGTCAGTCTGCCTGCTGTATGTCAGTCTGCCTGCTGTATGTCAGTCTGCCTGCTGTATGTCAATTTATTTGCTGTATGTCAGTCTGCCTGCTGTATGTCAATTTATTTGCTGTATGTCAGTCTGCCTGCTGTATGTCAATTTATTTGCTGTATGTCAGTCTGCTTGCTGTATGTCAGTCTGCCTGCTGTATGTCAATTTATTTGCTGTATGTCAGTCTGCCTGCTGTATGTCAATTTATTTGCTGTATGTCAGTCTGCCTGCTGTATGTCAGTCTGCCTGCTGTATGTCAATTTATTTGCTGTATGTCAATTTATTTGCTGTATGTCAGTCTGCCTGCTGTATGTCAATTTATTTGCTGTATGTCAGTCTGTCTGCTGTTTTTCAGTCTTCTTGCTGTATTTCAGTCTGCTTGAAATGGTGAACTTTGAACGTGAAGTATTCATTTTTAACCCGTGTGAACTGAACTTTGAACAACTTCATGAGAACTATAAACTTGCACAACACTGAATCAGAATGCCTTTCATTTATCAATTACCTGGATAAGGTTGAGGAAGCAGAACTGCATCAGGTTTTTGTCCAAAAAGTCACCTGTGAAATATCCATCGTCTCTGAGAGTTTGAAAAATGTCCATCCAAAACTGCACACTCTGTCCGGCAGGACCCCCCACCATGACTCTATCCTTTGATTAGCTGTGCTGCATCCGTAAATGAAGCTTCCTTCTCCCGCAAAATGATCCTGGTGATTTCTCCGCAGGAAAAGCTGCATGTCTCTGACATGTCCATTTTCCGTACCTGGGTCGGCTCGCACCCGCTGTGGACAGCCTCCAATGTGTGTCACTGTGTTTATGAAGTAGTCCGCGATTACTTTAGGGTCACTGTTAGTGTTATATGCTTCCATCAACATTATGTGACGACTAAATCTGTCAATACATCCATTAATTGCAATACCATAAGGCGTCAGTTTATCATAAGAATCCATATGCCACAGTGCGTTGGGCCCCCTACTGTTGTACTGCCGACGCCGGAGCTCCACTCCCTCTGGATCCAAAATCTTGATGATCATCCTCACTGTTTCCTGAGAAACCACTAAACCTCTTTGAATGGCACGTAGATGTAACCACCGATAACCTTGTAGTCGACCACTACCAGCCAGCTCCTCTTCCACAAAAGAGGCAATTTCTTCCAAGTCCGTGTGGTTCTTTCTTCGAAATAGACATAGTCGCTTGCATAGTCGTTTCAAAGTCCTGATACTGATAATAATTTGATGCTGATGTGCCAAAAGATGAAGTATTTCCTTATTTGTGAAACCGATACTATAGTAAAGCTTCACAAGATATTCAACATTGCTCATTTTTAACGGAGGCGGCACAGCGGTAGACTCTTTCTTGTAATATCTTAATCTCGTAATATTACGAATTTAATCTCGTAACATTACGACTTTAATCTCGTAACATTACTTTAATCTCGTAACATTACGACTTTTTTCTCGTAATATTTCGACTTTAATCTCGTAATGTCATTTTTTTCAATTCTTTTTTTTTCGTGTGGCCCTAATACTCCGTCGTATTAATCTCGTAATGTCAATTTTTTTTATTCTTTCATATTCTTTTTTCTCTTTGTGGGCCCTAATACTCCGTCGTAATGTTTTGCATCGTTGCTTGATTTACAGTAATTCTGTGCATATATATATATTATTTGGCAGTCTTTTGCTGTATTTTCCGTGGACATTTTTAAGGTGTGATTATAATAAATGTCTTCTCATCAAACCTCTTCGGTCAGAAATGAAGGAGGTGTTATTTGACACCTTTCTGCTTTCCTTTCAAAGGGGATGTTTTAGTTCCCATCGGCTGAAGTTTTTACTTTCTCTTTCTCCAGTTGTGGCGCAGATCTTTCCTCTGAGTCGAAGGTTTGGTAAGTGACACTTTTCTCTGTTTTAAAGCCTCTCGACTGGTTTAAGTGGAGAGTAAAATAAGGTGTAAGCTAGCAGCCAGGGTTCACCATCTGCTCTGACCGCAGTAGAGGATCAGGGAGCACAGTGACTCTCAGTTAGCGCGCAGGCTAAGCTAACGATGCTAACATGCTAACAGGGCAGCTGTAGACAGCAGAGGGAGGGTGTGTGAAGAAGTCAGTGTAATATTTTGAGTTCCGTGTATAGACACTTGTCTATTGTAAATACTGTCCATCAGGAGAGTAGTTCAGATATTTTCTTAATGGCCCTTATGCTGCAGACGTGGATAGCCTGGAAATGAAGGGACTCCATGTGAGTCAAAAAGAATATGTCACTGTCATAGGCTGAAAATACCAGCTGTTTTCCAGTTAACAGGTTTATCTCCAATGAAAATTCTGTTGTTATTCCACAAAGGTGCTTGAGAAGATCTGAAAAAGTCCCAGCGACCAGCTCTATGTAACTTATTCTATATTATTCTGGTGTTAGCAATAATTGGATGTTGTTTTTGTTGTAATGACTTAGGAACAAACAGACCCAACCATGGAGAAAGACCATTACAGGCCTTAGTCTGTATCTGTAACCAGCTGGGTCTGTCTCTTGTTCCAGTGTCTTATAACCATGCTCTAATACATGCTGCATTAATAGCCCAGTAATACCATTTAAAATTTGGAAGGGAAAACCCCCCTTTCTGCACATGGGATTGCTATTTCTTTATTATTCCTATGTTCTGAGTAGCCCAGAGAAAATCTAATATTTGACTATCAATTTGTTTAAAGTAAGATATTGGAATATTTAAAGGAAGGTGGGATAATACATAATAAAAAACAAGTACAATCATCATTGCCTCTGCCAAGGAGGTTATGTGAGCGGGTGGGTTTGTTCGTTGGTTAGTTTTTTAGCACCATAACTCAAAAAGTTGTGGACAGATTTTGATGAAATGTTCAGGAAATGTAAGAAATGGCATAAGGAAGAACTGATTAGATTTTGGGACTGAGCCGGGTCACCGCCAGGATCCAGGATTTTTTTAAGGATTCTTTACTATTGGGAGGTAGGGCTAATGGCGGATGTCTGTGCTGTTCCCATTTTGCACCAGGAGATGGCAGACATGAGTAACTTCAATCCCAGCAGCATTTGTGGGTGTGTTTCTGTTCAAAGTTTTGGAGTTTAAAGAGTTTGAAAGACGCACGCCCGGTCGAGGAGACGAGTCAGAGTGTAACAGAGACAAAGACAGCAAACTGTAGCGAGAATACTCACAATGCTGGGAGGAACAGAGGAATATTCACCCTCTGCCATGACTTCCAGTCGTCCAGTGAGACCATGGGTGCATCTGTTAGTGAAGCCAATGCTTTGCCTCACCGTGTTTCCATCCCACCGGGGAGGGAGTAATCAGCGAATGCCGTGGTGGGGGGCACGTGGGGACGGATGAAGGAATGTTTTTAAAGGATTCTTCTCTATTGGGATGGGCTAATGGCGGAGGTCTGCGCTCTCTGAGTCTTTTCTAGTTTTAATTGAATATAATTTGCCCCACAGAGAAAGATGAAGCTTTGTCCATCTTCCAAAATCTGATTTAATTTTCTGAATTATTGGCTTGATTGGCTGTTTTTAGCTCAGTGTTTGGTTCTTAGTTGTTCAATCAATCAAACTTTATTTATAAAGCACCTTTCAAACAAATTCAATTGCCGTTCAAAGTGATTGACGAAAAGGTATCATGGTAAAAGGGTTTAGAAACTAATGCACACATTAGTAGTTTACTAAAACAATTAAAAAGATGAAAGATAAGAAAAGAGACAGAGATAAAAGAAAAATCAGAAAAGGGAAGAATTTATGAAATAAGAAACATTAAAATTTGCATAAAAACAGTAAAGGTTGAAATAAAACAATGATAAAAGATTTAACATCCAAAATAATTCAAAGCCTATAAAACTGGAAAATAAAACATAGATGATCATAACTAGAGTTAAATAAAAGCCTAAAACCCCTAAAATTAAGATTTAAAATTTCTATAAAAATAGAATAAAACAGAAACAATGATTGTGATAATCTGTATAGTCTGAATAAGTGTGCTTTTAGCTTGCGTTTAAAGATCTCAATATTCTCAGCTCCTCTCAGATCCTCTGGCAGGCTGTTCCACCGTCTTGGGGCACAAAAACTGAAAGAAGAATCACCGTACTTTTTAGTTCTGCTCCGTGGAACAGCCAAGAGAGAAGTGCCAGAGGATTTGAGGGTCCGTCCAGGTTCATAAACTAAAGTCATCTCTGATAGGTAGTCTGGGGAGAGGCCATGTAGTGCTTTATAAACTAATAAAAGAATTTTAACTAACAGGCAACCAGTGCAAGGACTTTAAAATAGGAGTAATATGTGCTCTCCTTCTGGTCTTGGTCAGGACTCTTGCTGCTGAATTTTGGATGAGCTGGAGCTGGTTTATTGTGTTCTTTGATAGACCAGAGAGGAGAGCATTACAGTAGTCTAGCCTGTTAGTGATAAAAGTGTGCACTAGTCTCTCTGTTTGGCTCAGACAGACAAATGGTCTGACTTTTGCAATGTTTTTTTAAATGGTAAAATTCTGTCTTTGTGACCCCCCCGCACATGAGCCTTAAAATTAAAATCACAATCAAAGATGACCCAAAGGTTTGGTGCTTCTTGACATGGATTTAGTCCTATTTTGTGAAGTATGGGGGTCAGTTTCTCTCTCTGAGCCTTGGATCCAATAATTAAAACTTCTGTTTTGTCCTGGATTAGCTGCAAAAAATTCAGTGACATCCAGGCTTTTATATCTAAAGTAGAGTTAAAAAGAGAATCTATTTCTGTGGTGACAGGAGACACGGCCACATAGAGCTGAGTTTCATCAGCATAGCTGTGAAAAGAGATGCCGTGTCTCCTGATGACACCACCCAGGGGTAACATGTACAAGCTAAAAAGCAACAGTCCTAAAATCGATCCTTGTGGTACCCCGCAAGTTACCTCATAGTGTTTGGAGGAATGATCTTCAACAAAAACAAAGAATTTTCTATCTCTCAGATATGAGGCAAACCAGTTAAAAACATTTCCAGAGAGGCTTATGTGACTACTTAATCTTTCTAAAAGAATCTGGTGGTCAACAGTATCGAAAGCAGCACTGAGGTCAGTACCAGAACTGATGGCTTGTTGTTGTCAAGGTTTATTCTGATGTCAGTAAGTGCTTTAAGCAGGGCTGTCTCAGTGCTGTGATGTGTCCTAAAACCAGATTGAAACATTTCTAATGAGTTATTTGAGTTAAAAAAAGGCTCTCAGCTGATTAAAAACTACTTTCTCTAAAATTTTGTTTAAAAATGGAAGGTTAGAAATTGGTCTAAAACTACGGTGGGTTAAAATTTCTAGGTTCCCTTTCTTTAAAAGATTTTTAACTGAGGCTGTCTTAAAATCAGTAGGGAAGACACCAAGCTGTAAGGAGTGATTTACTATTGCAAGGACATCTTCAAATACTGAACTAGAAACATTTTTAAAAAGAGAGGTTGGAATTGGGTCGAGGGAACACGTAGAGGGCTTCAGTCCTGTTACTACTTACCTGAGTGTTGCAGCATCAGCCAGGTCAAAACAGTCCAGTCTGACATTAATGTTTGCACAGGGTATGGGATAAAGTGCAGAGTGCTGGTTTTGCTGGCAGATACCAGATCTAATGGCAACTATTTTATCCCAGAAGTAGCATGCAAATTCCTCACATGAGGGTCCAGGAAGCATTGCACAGTTTGTGGTTGAGGGATTTAAAAGAGAATCTATGGTGCTAAAAAGCAGTCTTGGATTTTGACTGTTACTGTTGATCAAGTCTCAGGAATATTTTTGCCTGGAGATTCGAATTGCTTTATTGTAACAGTTGATTTTTTCTGTTAGAATATCATGATCAATTTCTAATTTTGTTTTCTGCCATCTGCGTTCGGCAATCCTACAATCTCTTTTAAGTGCAATGGTCTCATTGTTTTTCCATGGAACAACTTTTTTAGTACTTATTTTCTTAGTTTTTATTGGTGCAACTTCATCAAGCACTGTCCTCAGTTTAGAATTAAAATCAGTAACATGAATGTTAAAATCACCGATTAAAATGCAGGAATCATAAGTAGTGTAAATGACAGACAATAATTCTGAGAATTCTGTTAAAAACAAGGTGGGTGGTGAGTTTGGGGCTCTGTAGATTGTAACTGCGAGAATAATTGGTTCACATTTTAACAGTACTGCATTATATTCAAATGAACAAAATGCTCCAAAATCCACATCCTTCATTTTCAGATTCTCTCTGTAGGCAGCAGCTGTCCCACCACCCCCCCTCCCTTCTCTGCAGGAAAAAGAGAAGGTGTAGCTGGGTGGGCAGACCTCTGTGAGTGTGGCTGGTGCATCTGTGCCCAGCCAGGTTTCAGTCAGAAAGAGACAATCCAGGTTATGATCACTGATTATGTCGTTGACGATAAAGGATTTATTTGCCATTGCCCTTACATTGAAGAGTCCTATTTTGAGTTCTTTTCTTTTTGATGCAAGGATAGAGTTTCTGTTAATGGGGACTGTCACCAGATTATTGAAGTTTGGACCCTTTCAAGACCTACTGGTAATGTTATAATGGGTTGAGATAATGGGATTAAACCCATGAGGAGGGGTAGGTAGTCATGGGAATATAAACTCTGCTATATTTTGGGCGAGCATCTTAGAGCCCCTGTGATTAGGGTGTAATCCATCCCGTTTGAAAAAAGCAGGACGCCCCCAGAATAAATCAAAATGTTCCACAAATTTGACCTCAAGTTTTTCACAAGCCGACTTTAACCATGCATTTAGGGAGAAGAGGCCGCTAAATTTCTCTATGCCTTTGTTTAGTGTTGTGAGAGGTCCTGAGATAGCAATGTTTTTATCAGTCGCTTTTAAAGTAGGAATAAAAGTTGTAAAATTGTCCTTTAAAACTTCTGACTCACGGTAAGAAGTGTCAATGCTGCCGATGTGTGCAACCACGGTACCAGGCTCCAGGAAAGCACTGGACCACTGCAGTGGTGGAAGCACCGGTTGTTCTTTGCTGTTTTTAGCTCAGTGTTTAGTTTTTAGTTGTTCTTGGCTGTTTGTAGTTCAGTGTTTGGTTCTTAGTTGTTCTTGGCTGTTTATAGTTCAGTGTTTGGTTCTTAGTTGTTCTTGGCTGTTTGTAGTTCAGTGTTTGGTTCTTAGTTGTTCTTGGCTGTTTATAGTTCAGTGTTTGGTTCTTAGTTGTTCTTGGCTGTTTATAGTTCAGTGTTTGGTTCTTAGTTGTTCTCGGCTGTTTGTAGTTCAGTGTTTGGTTCTTAGTTGTTCTCGGCTGTTTATAGTTCAGTGTTTGGTTCTTAGTTGTTCTTGGCTGTTTATAGTTCAGTGTTTGGTTCTTAGTTGTTCTTGGCTGTTTATAGTTCAGTGTTTGGTTCTTAGTTGTTCTTGGCTGTTTATATCTCAGTGTTTGGTTCTTAGTTGTTCTTGGCTGTTTATAGTTCAGTGTTTGGTTCTTAGTTGTTTTGGCTGTTTATATCTCAGTGTTTGGTTCTTAGTTGTTCTTGGCTGTTTATATCTCAGTGTTTGGTTCTTAGTTGTTCTTGGCTGTTTATAGTTCAGTGTTTGGTTCTTAGTTGTTCTTGGCTGTTTATAGTTCAGTGTTTGGTTCTTAGTTGTTCTTGGCTGTTTATAGTTCAGTGTTTGGTTCTTAGTTGTTCTTGGCTGTTTATAGTTCAGTGTTTGGTTCTTAGTTGTTCTTGGCTGTTTATATCTCAGTGTTTGGTTCTTAGTTGTTCTTGGCTGTTTATATCTCAGTGTTTGGTTCTTAGTTGTTCTTGGCTGTTTATAGTTCAGTGTTTGGTTCTTAGTTGTCCTTGGCTGTTTATAGTTCAGTGTTTGGTTCTTAGTTGTCCTTGGCTGTTTATAGTTCAGTGTTTGGTTCTTAGTTGTCCTTGGCTGTTTATAGTTCAGTGTTTGGTTCTAAGTTGTTCTTGGCTGTTTATAGTTCAGTGTTTGGTTCTAAGTTGTTCTTGGCTGTTTATAGTTCAGTGTTTGGTTCTTAGTTGTCCTTGGCTGTTTATAGTTCAGTGTTTGGTTCTTAGTTGTTCTTGGCTGTTTATATCTCAGTGTTTGGTTCTTAGTTGTTCTTGGCTGTTTATATCTCAGTGTTTGGTTCTTAGTTGTTCTTGGCTGTTTATATCTCAGTGTTTGGTTCTTAGTTGTTCTTGGCTGTTTATATCTCAGTGTTTGGTTCTTAGTTGTTCTTGGCTGTTTATATCTCAGTGTTTGGTTCTTAGTTGTTCTTGGCTGTTTATATCTCAGTGTTTGGTTCTTAGTTGTTTTGGCTGTTTATAGTTCAGTGTTTGGTTCTTAGTTGTTCTTGGCTGTTTATAGTTCAGTGTTTGGTTCTTAGTTGTCCTTGGCTGTTTATAGTTCAGTGTTTGGTTCTTAGTTGTTCTTGGCTGTTTATAGTTCAGTGTTTGGTTCTTAGTTGTTCTTGGCTGTTTGTAGTTCAGTGTTTGGTTCTTAGTTGTTCTTGGCTGTTTATAGTTCAGTGTTTGGTTCTTAGTTGTTCTTGGCTGTTTGTAGTTCAGTGTTTGGTTCTTAGTTGTCCTTGGCTGTTTATAGTTCAGTGTTTGGTTCTTAGTTGTTCTTGGCTGTTTATAGTTCAGTGTTTGGTTCTTAGTTGTCCTTGGCTGTTTATAGTTCAGTGTTTGGTTCTTAGTTGTTCTTGGCTGTTTATAGTTCAGTGTTTGGTTCTTAGTTGTCCTTGGCTGTTTATAGTTCAGTGTTTGGTTCTTAGTTGTCCTTGGCTGTTTGTAGTTCAGTGTTTGGTTCTTAGTTGTTCTTGGCTGTTTATAGTTCAGTGTTTGGTTCTAAGTTGTTCTTGGCTGTTTATAGTTCAGTGTTTGGTTCTTAGTTGTTCTTGGCTGTTTATAGTTCAGTGTTTGGTTCTTAGTTGTTCTTGGCTGTTTATAGTTCAGTGTTTGGTTCTTAGTTGTTCTTGGCTGTTTGTAGTTCAGTGTTTGGTTCTTAGTTGTTCTTGGCTGTTTATAGTTCAGTGTTTGGTTCTTAGTTGTTCTCGGCTGTTTGTAGTTCAGTGTTTGGTTCTTAGTTGTTCTTGGCTGTTTATAGTTCAGTGTTTGGTTCTTAGTTGTTCTTGGCTGTTTATAGTTCAGTGTTTGGTTCTTAGTTGTTCTTGGCTGTTTATAGTTCAGTGTTTGGTTCTTAGTTGTCCTTGGCTGTTTATAGTTCAGTGTTTGGTTCTTAGTTGTTCTTGGCTGTTTATAGTTCAGTGTTTGGTTCTTAGTTGTCCTTGGCTGTTTATAGTTCAGTGTTTGGTTCTTAGTTGTTCTCGGCTGTTTATAGTTCAGTGTTTGGTTCTTAGTTGTTCTTAGTAGTTTTTCGCTGAGTGTTTTGTTTTTATTGGTTCCTGGCTGTTTTTAGCTCAGTGTTTGGGCTCATTTTACTTTTGGAGGACCCGTGGCCTGACAATGGGACCAAGCTTTCTGACACTGGGCAGCACATTTGGCTCCTTAATGCTTTGATTGTATTGAGATTTCACTGGACCCTGCGCAGACTCAAGACCCCCTGTGCCAGATGCAGAAATGCGGGCCCAGATCATAACCTCGCCTCCTCCATGTTTCACTGTAGTTACAGCCTTCATTTTTTTGACGCTTCATGTTTGCAGCTGGGAACACATAGCTGATGTCACAGTCCAAACTGCTCCAGATTTGTCTTGCCTGTCCAAAGGACATTCTCCCAGAAGCTTAGAGGCTTGTCAGTATGCATTTTGCAAATTCTTGTCCGGCTTTTTTATGATTTGCTTTCAACAGTGGAGTCTTCCTCAGTCATCTTCCTTTAAGTCCCATTTGGCTCAAACTGCAATGATGGTGCGTTCTGACACTGATGTACCTTGACCTTGGAGTTGACCTCTAACCTCTTTGTAAGTTGTTCTAGGCTCTTTGGTTCCCATTCCTTTTATCTGTCTCTGTGTCTAGAGAGGTTGGCTTTAGTCCCGTGGACCTTAAACTTCTGAATAACAAGGTCAGCTGTAGTAACAGGAACATGGAGCTGCTTGGAGATGGTCTAATAGCCTCTACCTTTAACATGCTCGTATATGTTTTTCTTTCTAATCTCCTGGGACAACTGTCTCCTTTGCGTTCTGTGCTTCATGGTCAGTGTGGTCCACACCATGATACCAAACAGCACCGTGAGTTCAGACACTTTTAACAGCTATCCTGACTGTGTACAGGTTTGAAGACCTGCCATTAGGGATGCTAATGACAGGACACACCTTAGTTTAACTTGTCCCTATGGTCACGTTAGTTTACATCTTAAACAGGGGGACCATCATTTTAGTCCAGACCAGTTTCATTAGTTTGTTTTTAAGATAATTCTGTTGAACATTTCAAAAGCAACATCTGAGTTCTGATTTCCTCAACAGATCTGTTTCTGTCCTTCAGTTAACATCTGAATGTTTCAGACCTATTTTCACCTGCAGCTCTGCTGGTATACAGCTTGGTATAGGGCTTTATAATATTCCTATGAAAACAGGATTGAAAGCAGTGAAAACACTTGATTTAATGAATATCATCAGTTTAACATATTATTAAATCATCTCTCTTTACACTGTCAGGTCTTTTTTTGTCCTTTAGCTCATGTGGGCCAGTTCAGACTAGGGATGCACCGATACCGATCCTGGTATTGGGTATCGGTCCGATCCAGCCCCTCAAAGCTGGATTGGGTATTGGTGGGAAAGGGCCGATTCGTGGTGCGATCCAGGCAACCAGCTGGAAGCCTTTTTTACAAGGTTGTTTGCACTATTTTCTCACAGAATCGTTACTTTGTTTACAGTATGTGGTTAAAAACACTCGTGTAATACAGTTTTGTACTGGAATGTTACCTCTGATGCACTTTCGTTGTTTTTTGCTGCATTATCAGCCAACAGGGTATAAAAGTTTACTATTGAATAGTTATTTCTGTAAGACCTGAAGCATTGTTTTTACCAAACTGCTGGTAAACATTTAAACACTTTATCAACTTTAGTAATCTATATGTACTCATTTTTTGCCTTTTACCCAAAATAATTACCAGTCTTATCTTACAGTAGGGCATGCAGGTTATTCTTTTAACACTGGTATCAGATCAGTATTGGTATCGGTTGATACCTAAAGCCCAGGTATCGGAGTCGGTATCGGGACCAGAAAAGGTGGATCGGTGCATCCCTAGTTCAGACTGGAGTCTGACACAGGCCACATTTTAAAATGTAACATAGAAAGACTAAAGATGTGAGCATGAGCACATTGCAGAGTGAATGCAGACTTAGAGATGGCAGGTGTGTGTACTACCAGGTAGAGAGCAGATCAGTCAGTGTTTCAGGAGACAGAAGAATAAGATCTAAGTCCTCCAGTGAAGTACGAGTCCTCTAATTTTATACTTGAGAACAGTAATTATGTGAATATGTTTGTTATATTCATGGTGTGTTAAAGACTGCTTACCTATAAACTCGAATCATTAGCCTAAATGATTAGTCATGATTTTAGCTTCTCTATGAGTATGGAAATGTCTGATGACCAGGAGGTCAGTCTATAGAGAGCATAAGCTCTGGTGTCCTGCTCCATGGCATTAACTATTCAGCTTGTGTGAGGGGCCAGTCTGTTTAATAATGCCAGGACTGTTTCTTTAGTGCCAGTCCAGCCCCGGTGTACGATGGCTCTCACTGTGAAATTCACTCTAAAAAGCTTCGAATGAGGATCTAATAACTCTGATGATCATTCTGTTCACAGTGCAGCTCTCCCAGCAGGGGGCGCTCTGCTATGGATCAGTGTGAGGACCCAGCCCCTCCCTCTACAACCTCTCTGTGTGGAGAACAGGAAGCTCTGAAGTGAGATGAAGATCTCTGACTGTCCATGACTCTTCTCCATGTCACAGCTCAGCACTCACATCACCATCATCACATCACCATCATCCTCATCCTCATCCTCATCCTCTCCTCCCCTCTCCTCTCCTACTGACCAACATCTCTCAGTAACTAATAATGTTGTTTGTTTGTATCAGGATGAAGGAGCAGAGACCAGACTCTCCTGGACCCAGCTGTGTGTCTATGAGGAGTGATCGCTCCAAAGATCTTCCCCTTCTTTTTAAAGTTGATCAGCCTGCTAAGTGGAGGTGAGATTCTGGAACAGATGTTTCTCTCTGACTCTGCTAAAGATGGAGCCCTGATCTGTTTCCTTTTTTTTAATTCGTCTGAGTCATTCAGGTTTGAAGGAGTCAACAGAGGGGACAGTTCTGATAATGAGGAGAAGGCTGTCCTACAGTCAGGAGTCATAACGAAGAAAGTGCTGTCCCCTGTTAGATAATGAACCAGGGACTAACAGGAGTCCCTGAAGATCCGAGGGTTCTGCTGGTTATGTTTAACCTCAGGAGGTCAATTACAGTCATGGACAGAAGTATTGGCACCCCTGGAATTTTTCCAGAAAATACACTATTTCTCTCAGAAATTGTTTCAATTACAAATGTTTTTGGTTTACACATGTGTTTCCTTTATGTGCATTGGAACAACACAAAAATCAGACGAAAAAAGACAAAAGTGACACAATTTTACACAAAACTCAAAAAATGGGCCAGACAAAATTATTGGCACCCTTAACTTAATATTTGGTTGCACACCCTTGGAAAAAATAACTGAAACCAATCTCTTCCTATGACCATCAAAGAGCTTCTTACACCTCTCAAGGGGAATTTTGGACCACTCTTCTTTTGCAAACTGCTCCAGGTCTCTCAGATTTGAAGGGTGCTTCTTCAACAGCAGTTTTGAGATCTCTCCATAGGTGTTCAATGAGATTTAGATCTGGACTCATTGCTGGCCACTTCAGAACTCTCCAGCTTTGTCTCCAACCATTTCTTGGTGTTTTTTGAGGTATGTTTGGGGTCATTGTCCTGCTGAAACACCCATGACCTCTGATGCAGACCCAGCTTTCTGACACTAGGCCCTACATTACAGCCCAAAATCTTTTGATAGTCTCCAGATTTCATGATTCCTTGCACACAGTCAAGGCACCCAGTGCCAGAGGCAGCAAAACAAGCCCAAAACATCCTTGAACCTCACTGCAGGTTGAGTATCACTGCTGTAAACATTCGTTTTATTTGTTTGTATCAGGATGAAGGAGCAGAGACCAGACTCTCCTGGACCCAGCTGTGTGTCCATGAGGAGTGATCAGTCTAAAGGTCTTCCCATTGCATTTAAAGATAGAAATCCTGCTGATGAAAGGTAAGAACTGGATAAATGTTGTTAAAGAAAAACCTGCTGAACAAAGTTTCCTGTTGGTTTAAATATTAAGTTAATGATGTGATTACAATCATTAACTTTCAAACTTCAACAATCAGTAAATCAGGACAAAATCTAGTTTATATTTCAGTTCATTAAAGGAAAAATAATGTGCATAACCTGTTTCACTGTCATGAATGTCTGTAATACAGTAAAGGAAGAAGCTCTCAGTCATTGGTTGGTTAGTTTGACCAGTCAGAGTCTCTCCATGTTTACACTAATCAGCTGTTTGTTTGTATCAGGATGAAGGAGCAGAGACCAGACTCTCCTGGACCCAGCTGTGTGTCTATGAGGAGTGATCGCTCCAAAGATCTTCCCCTTCTTTTTAAAGTTGATCAGCCTGCTAAGTGGAGGTGAGATTCTGGAACAGATGTTTCTCTCTGACTCTGCTAAAGATGGAGCCCTGATCTGTTTCCTTTTTTTTAATTCGTCTGAGTCATTCAGGTTTGAAGGAGTCAACAGAGGGGACAGTTCTGATAATGAGGAGAAGGCTGTCCTACAGTCAGGAGTCATAACGAAGAAAGTGCTGTCCCCTGTTAGATAATGAACCAGGGACTAACAGGAGTCCCTGAAGATCCGAGGGTTCTGCTGGTTATGTTTAACCTCAGGAGGTCAATTACAGTCATGGACAGAAATATTGGCACCCCTGGAATTTTTCCAGAAAATACACTATTTCTCTCAGAAATTGTTTCAATTACAAATGTTTTTGGTTTACACATGTGTTTCCTTTATGTGCATTGGAACAACACAAAAATCAGACGAAAAAAGACAAAAGTGACACAGTTTTACACAAAACTCAAAAAATGGGCCAGACAAAATTATTGGCACCCTTAACTTAATATTTGTTTGCACACCCTTGGAAAAAATAACTGAAACCAATCTCTTCCTATGACCATCAACAAGCTTCTTACACCTCTCAAGTGGAATTTTGGACCACTCTTCTTTAACAAACTGCTCCAGGTCTCTCAGATTTGAAGGGTGCTACTTCAACAGCAGTTTTGAGATCTCTCCATAGGTGTTCAATGGGATTTAGATCTGGACTCATTGCTGGCCACTTCAGAACTCTCCAGCTTTGTCTCCAACCATTTCTTGGTGTTTTTTGAGGTATGTTTGGGGTCATTGTCCTGCTGAAACACCCATGACCTCTGATGCAGACCCAGCTTTCTGACACTAGGCTCTACATTGCAGCCCAACATCTTTTGATAGTGTCCAAATTTCATGATTCCTAGCACACAGTCAAGGCACCCAGTGCCAGAGGCAGCAAAACAAGCCCAAAACATCCTTGAACCTCACTGCAGGTTGAGTATCACTTCTGTAAACATTCGTTTTATTTGTTTGTATCAGGATGAAGGAGCAGAGACCAGACTCTCCTGGACCCAGCTGTGTGTCCATGAGGAGTGATCAGTCTAAAGGTCTTCCCATTGCATTTAAAGATAGAAATCCTGCTGATGAAAGGTAAGAACTGGATAAATGTTGTTAAAGAAAAACCTGCTGAACAAAGTTTCCTGTTGGTTTAAATATTAAGTTAATGATGTGATTACAATCATTAACTTTCAAACTTCAACAATCAGTAAATCAGGACAAAATCTAGTTTATATTTCAGTTCATTAAAGGAAAAATAATGTGCATAACCTGTTTCACTGTCATGAATGTCTGTAATACAGTAAAGGAAGAAGCTCTCAGTCATTGGTTGGTTAGTTTGACCAGTCAGAGTCTCTCCATGTTTACATTAATCAGCTGTTTGTTTGTATCAGGATGAAGGAGCAGAGACCAGACTCTCCTGGACCCAGCTGTGTGTCCATGAGGAGTGATCAGTCTAAAGGTGTTCTTATTAACTTTAAAGATAGAAATCCTGCTGATGGAAGGTAAGAATTCTCTGAATATTGTTATCAAAACCTGCTAAATAAAATTACATTGATGATGAAATCACATTGTTGTAATTATTAGTCATATGATTTCAGATACCCGTCTTTCTTAAAGAGGTGGGTAGTATTGCGTTACATCTACCCCGTTACATGTACTAGAGTACTTTTTTTTTTTTTTTTTTGAAAATCATACTTCTTAGATTAGTTACTGGGCTTAACATGCGTGATGAGAACAAAACTCCTGCTTTAGGTGTCATTTGTGACAAGACCACATGCAGACCTTTGTTCCCAAGTCAGGAAAGCACCAGTATGTGCTGCACCTTAGAGGCACGATACGTATCTAAGTTGATAGAATAGGCCTATTTGTAAAAATAGAGTTAAAAGTGAATGAAAGAGCTACACGTTTTATGAATAAAATATACAAAACTATCTCAATAGAACATTAGAAAAAGAATTTGTTTAATGTTAAAAAAGTTTCCTTCATTTAAAATTTCTGGCACAGCTTCAGAGAGCCACTTGGGAGGGACAAAAGAGCCACATTTGGCTCCGGAGCTGCCACTTCCCGACCCCCAACCTTGGGAGATATCCCCATTACTCTCCACACCTCCCACAAACCAAGATGGTGTCCTGCATTGTGATTGCCGGCCTCAAGTTTCAAGTGTGCGTATTAAGATCTTGCGCTCATCACGTGTGGAGAATGCAGAGCCAATTCTGGGAAGAGGCGATATAGACGTACGCCTGGGGCGTCGCGCCACATTTGGCCTGAGGCATCAAGATCGTCACCTCCTGACCTCTGAGCCCCTTGTTCATGAAACGGTCCAGCCTCACGATGCTGCCTTCTGTTTCTCCCTGCCCCCTTCTCACACGCCCCCGTCCCAACAGAGAGAGCAGAGCGGGGTATGGAGTGATCATATATCTGACAGACCACAACTTGGTGTCTTCTGATTGTTCCAAATAGCTGTGAGTAACTTTGAGAAAGTTAATTCATTAAATATTGTATGTTTTCCTGTCCTGATCACTGTCTTAGGTGCTAATAATTATGCGTTCTCTATAATGTCCGTGCGCAAACATACTTTCATACAAACTAACCGGTACCATCAGGTGATAACGGGAGAAAAGACAGCGAGGGAGGGCTGCGCTGATGATATGAGGCAAAGGTGGAAGAAATTACTGAACAAATATCTTTTAAAATGTTGTCACCATTTTACCTGCACCCACAGCCCAGCCATACTCAGCTCAGTATGTGTGTATGTTTTATCAGTTTTCCTCACCTGTGGATGTCCCCACCTGTTGGTATTGGATGGTATGTTGTAGGGCTAAAATAATTCCTCGAATTATTCGAGTGATCCGATTAAAAAAATTTCTTGAGGCAAATCATCTGCCTCGAGGCTTCGCTTAAATCAGTCATGTGTCCATATACGCCCATGCTGTAAGCTTGGACATCGCGCCGTGTGTTGCATAGCTGTTTTTCAGAACTTCATCACTTTGTAAATATATTTTCTTCAGAGAACCTGTTAATACCAATTTTTAGTATAGAAGTAGTTCATTTAAGGGACCCAGCTTCTTTTCTCATTTGTCTAGTGCTACTTCTCTTGAAAAAAGCAAAAGTGACTGGGAAAAAAGCAATATTTCTTATTAGAGCACTCTATTAATCACCAGAAGAATTGATAGAGTACTCGATTACAAAAAGAATCGATTACTGTGGCCCTAGTTTGTTGTATTACACTAAAGTAATGTTATCAGTAAGATGTTTTGGGAGGAAAAAAATTATAAAAGAAGCTTTAAGAAAAATCAAGGGTTGAAGAGCATTTTTTTTCTATTTTCTTGGAACATAATTTGAGGTCCAACCTTCTGATCTCATGTTTTAAGTTTATTTAACCTTTATTTAACCAGATAAAACCCATTAAGATCGAGATTTCTTTTACAAGGGTGACCTGGCCAAGTGGTCAGCAGCACACGTCACAAAATAATACATTTCAGGGAAAGATTACATCAGTACATTAAAACAAACAATAGTTTTTGAAAGTGCATAGGTCAATGCAGATAAAGTGCTGAAAAATGACTCAGAGAAACAAATTTATAAACACAGGCACTGTTCCATGATCTCGCAATGCCTGTCATTTAAAACAGAATGAAAGGCCTCAAGTGAAACGAGTTTCAAATCAGTCTGGAGAGTATTCCATGCGGAGGGGGCAGCAAAACTGAACTTTTTTTTTCCCCAATTCAGTCCTGACACAAGGAACAAGCAGATGAATGATATCACTACAGCGCAAGGCATAATCTTTCAGTTCTTTGAAGAAGAGTACATAAATAAGAAGGAACTAAGCCAAGAAGAGCCTTTAGATCAGAGTCAGCTGGTGAGTGTACCTGTGAGCACTCAGAGAAAGCCAGCCAGATTTGACAAAGAGTTCACAGTGATGCATGAGGTGACTACAACCAGTAACAAACCTCAGAGCACAGTGATAAACAGGATTCAATGACTGCAGAAATTTCCCTGAAGCAGTCATGTACAAAACGTCACCATAGTCATGAAGCTGTTGAAAGGTTGCAGATACAAGATATTTACCAGCTCTAAGGGAGAAGCAGGATTTATTTCTATAATAGAAACCTAGTTTCACCTGAGTTTTGTGACCAAACTGGCAATGTGTGCTTCGAAAGAAAGCTCCCGATCAATACGAAACCCAGATATTTATAGTGAGAGACTAGCTCAATGGGTGCACCCTGCGAAGTTAAGATTGAAGGGATGTTCCATGGCAACTCACTCTTGTTAAAAGTACTATAAGTTTGGTTTTGTGTGCACTTAAATCCAATTTGAGCTTCTGCAGACAAGATTGGACAGCATTAAAAGACTCGCATTGGCAGAGAAGATTTGGCAAATTTTTCATGGGCGCAACCCACATACTCAGCTCTGCTGCTCATCCCACAAACGCATGATACTTACACTTGCTTCTAGTATTTAGTTAAGTTTATTTCTTTTATTTTGGTATTTGCCTCGTTATGTCACTTTCTTAATGACAATACACAGTTTACATTTTTATTATCTCTAAATATATGTTCTTAACACATTTAAATTAACTGCTCAGTATAAAGTTAATCACTACTTGAGTAGTTTTATAATGAAGTACTTTTTTACTCTTACTCAAGTCCTCCTTTTTATAGTCCTTATTGTTATGAGTACTTTTACTTCTCCATGAGTAATTACGATTAAGTAATAATACACTTTTACTTGAGTGCTGCAACTGTTACTCTACCCACCACTGCTTACTTGTCAACAACCACTTCACCAGGACTCACAGTAGTTTATTTAGCACTGAAGTAATGGGAAAGAAATGTTGATCATCTTTTCTGTGAGCGTAAAAGTTTTTAATACGGTTCAGGAAGTAGCCATTAGTTGACTAGTTTTAACAGGTAGAGTCTGATTAAAATCTTTGCTTTACTCATTAATCTGTTTTTTACCTCCGCCAAGGAGGCTATGTGATCGGCAGGGTTGCTTAGTTAGTTGGTTTGTTTGCTAGCAACATAACTCAAAAAGTTATGGATGGATTTTGATGAAATTTTCAGGAAATGTCACAAATGGCATAAGGAAGAACTGAATGTAAATTTCTGTCAAACCTGAGATAGAGTTCAGTGCTGAGTTTTAATGTGATAAACCATGTCATTGTGTCTGTGTGTCTCTGAAAATATCACATCCAGTAATGAGAGCAGCAGCTGACTTTAAAGATAAACCTGATGAGCAGAGACCAGGATGTAGTGAACCTGAGGGTCAGTCAGCTCAATGAACAAAGAAGATCAGAACAATATGAGGAAAACATGTTAAATAGACCTTTGTAGACACGTCTCTATGATGCTGTCACTACAGTGGAGAGTAGAAATAATGCTGTTACCATGACTACTCTGCAGTACAGTGTGTAAATGTGCTTTAAGTGTTTTTGTAAACCTGAATATGATAGGAAATAGACTAGAATGAGCCTATTTAATAAGACGAGTGTCCTTGAGTGTGATTCAAACAGAGAAACTGGTGAAGAACAAACTGAAAGAGGCATTCCTCTGAATCCACAGGCAGTGATCTTCAGACAGACTAAAGCCCTGATACCTGAGTAGCTATCTCCATCAGTCCCTCTGTTTAGTGTTTCATTGTCAGTGTGGGGTAGAGTTAACTTGAAATTAACTCGTTAGATTACTGTGTTACATACTCAAACAGTCATTTGTTACATTATAGTGTTACCTACTGATCAAGGTAATGCCTGAGAGGACTTTACCTTAATAATTATAAAAACCCTTCAACCACTTGTTAGGCTCTTCTGTTGTGAAAACAACATACAGCGACAGCACATCTGCCTTTAAATGTGTGGACTCCAGTTTCATTGTAAAGCCTCATTTACAGCCCATAATCCAGGAATGTTCAAACTATGGCCCGGGGGCCAAATGCAGCCCGCGGTCCAATTTTGGTTGGCCTGCAGCAGACTTTAGAAATAACTTGAAATATGGTCCATATTTGAATATGAAGCTTGTGCCTAACTATATTGTACTTCAGAGTTTTAGCACAAGGCTGTGCTACCATGTTAATTTTATAAACAAACATCTTGACAAGAATATTTTTTTATGTTTATTTTTTTTGTTTGTGATTAAATTGAAACAACACTGTGGTAAATATATTGATAACCAAAATAATAATAATAATATCTTGCCAATTGTAGCAGTAATATTCCAGGGGAGGAGTGAGTGGTAGCTAGGGACAAACAGGGCCCCCTGAAATCTGACTGTCTATTTGCCAGCTGATTTGCTCCGAGCACATTATTGGCTAATCACTCTCATTCAAACTGCTCCAGCCTGGCTACGCTCTGTCGCTCTCTCTGCAAGCTGCTCTGCAAGCCCTCCTCCACCCCAGCTCCTTCTTTATTCTGCTTCTGACTTAATCAGTGTTGTTCAGTTGTCACTGATGCCTGCTCTGCTCTGAGGTTTCCACTGCTTCACTCCCTGCCTTAGGCTTTCCTTATCTGTATAGGAAGAGCAGGATGCTTGATGCTTTCCACATAGGCTTGTGGAAGGGCAGGGGGATCCCAGAACAACCACACCACCAAACATAACTAACAGCAATAAGTGCTAAATGATAAATGCTAATAAAGAAAGATTTAAAACTGCACATCATGTGTTTCTTGGTAATGTGGTCCTGACAGAACTAACCATAGGCTTACTCAGCCACTAAGCATATCTTAACCCACATTAAATTGGTTTTATAAACTTTCTTATACCTCACCTCAGGGATATTAAAGTGGCCCCAACATTTTTATATACTTCTGTGTGTGGCCCTCAGTGGAGAAAGTTTGGACAGCCTTGCCATAATCTGTAACTCTGCAGCTGGACAGCACCACTTACAGAGGTTTAACCTTTTAATCATCTAAATTGTTTTAGTTTTAGTCTAGTTTTAGTTGACAAAACTCTCCAACATTTTAGTCGACGAAATTTACAGTAAATTTAGTCGACTGATTTGATCTCTCTTCAACTTACCCCGCCACCACGCAGCGAAAGCAGTTGTGATTGGATATATGCCTAACTAGCCCCTACTTTCTACATGACGAAATTAGGTCTGATTGGATAAAGTCTCTGTCAAACAATTTTGTCTCATTTTTATTTTTTGACTAAAGTGTCAATTAATTTTGTTTTAGTTTTTGTCCCTGTGCACTTGTTTTTATTACTCTCTTATTTTCGTCAAGGGAAAAAAGGCTATCAAATAAAACTATGACAAAAATAATTAGTCAACAAAATGAACACTGGTCTGCTGGGGAGACTAAATGTTTGGTTGTGATCCGGGCATTGACAGAATTCTGGGCGAAACTGTAGAGTAGAACAAGGAGGAGCAGGTTATAAGCCGAACCTGCAGAAGAGATGGCAAAGGCTGGGTTCATCCGAACACCAGACAAAAACATTAACTAACTCAAGAAACCGAAGAAGGAATATCGGGACTGAATGAAAGACTGGGGCACAAGTGGAGCAGAACGTGGTAATACATGTCCATCATGTCCTCCCACTTTGTTTCTGCTTAAACTGGTGTGAACACGGGCTGGTTCGCCAGAAAGCACCAAGGTTCTGAGTCTCCAGAACAGAACCAGTGCCAGAACCAGAACCGTGTCTGTCTGAAAACCCCCACAAAGAAAGCAGAGAACCCCCAAAAAAACCCCAAGAGAAGCTCTCCTTACCTCTGCAGGTGAGATAATGGGTCAGCACTGAGAGCTGGAACCCAGGAATATATCCTCACCTTCCTAAAATAATGACCTCTCATTTCTGATCAACATGATTTATTTCAGCCTCAGTCAGCTCCTCATGATGCTGGCCACCTCTGATAAAATCACCAACATCCTCAGCTGAACAGATCATGTGATCCACCGCTGTAGTATAACGGCCTAGGTCAGTAGCGTGACTGAGAACGTTTTAGAAACTTTTCAAGATGGCAGCTGCATCAAAAACAAAGAGATTCTACCTAGCTAATGGAGTACCTGCTATGGTGCAGGACTCGTTTCCTATTGGTGAGTGATAATGTTTACTATGATATAGGCTAGGCTATAAGTGCTGCATTGTTATTTATTTTTTCAGCGTTTTAGTCAGAAAATATCTCTCCATGAAGCTGGCAGTTACTGATTATTATCAAAGAGAAGAGAGGCTCCAGAATCTGTGGCTGTGATGAATGTTTCTCAGAAGTATCACACATTTGTGTTGCACACTTAAAGAAGGACTCTGAGTGTGACTGATAAATGTAATGAAGGGTTCATGAGCTGTAAACATTCACAAAGAGAAGAGCACATTGTTGTAATCATGCTGCTGTACAGCTTCCTACTGCAGCTCAGAGCAACAATGTGTTGATACTGTGTAAGTCACAGAGGGGCTCCATCTGGTGGTGAAAGTTGGTAACTACACCTAATCAGCTTCATCGTGCTTTCTGCCTGTGGTTTCATCTTTGGAGGAATAACTACTTTGAACAAAAACATACATGCGGAAAAATATCTAAAGAACACATTAAATGAATTACACTGCTTTGACAGAATGGGCCACACTGTTTAACAGCAATATTGATGTGTAAAGGGGGGCGTGTCTTATGAGCTGATAAACTTGTCATCCTCACATTTGTGACCATACTAGTGTAAATTTCATCGACTAAAACTTTGACTGAAAATGCTCTGATGATTAGTGAATGACCCCCTGATGTCTGTTTGGTTCATTCACACAGGATAAGTGGAGTCTGTAATGTTCTCACATTTACACACACAGTCCTGAAGAACATGAAGGTGCTGCACTGCTGCAGCAAAGAAAGTATTGCGGTGTTGTGTACGTTGTGGTCTAAATATCGAAACTGCTTTGGGATAGGTGCTGTTTTTCAGTCTGTTAGTTTTGGTTTTTATTGTCCTGAACCGTCATCCTGAGGGTAGCAGTGGGAACAGGTGATGTGCTGGGTGGGATGAGTCCTTCAGGATGCCCAGGGCCTTCCTGTGACAGTGGGACCTGAACAGTTCCTCTAAGGAGAGGAGAGCACAGCCTGTGATTTTCTGTGCTGTGTTGATGACCCTCTGGAGAGCTGTCTTCTCCTGAGCAGTGCAGCTGGAAAACCACACTGGGATCCAGTATGCCAGTACACTTTCAGTGGAGCATCTGTAAAAGGACACCAGCAGCTCCTTGGCCAGGGCGTTGCTCTTCAGGACCCTCAGGAAGTGGAGTCGCTGCTGTGCCTTTTTGATCAGATTGATTTGATCTGTGGTGTTGGTTTTCCAGGTCAGGCCATCATTCAGGTGCAGGCACAGGAACTTGAAGTCCAAGACCCTCTCCACACATTCCCCGTTAATGTGTATGGGCGAGGGTCAGATCTGAAGTCCACTATTATTTCTTTAGTCTTAGTTGTGTTGAGGACCAGGTTGTTGATGCTGCATCATGATGACAGTTTTTTGACCTCATCCCTGTACGCAGATTCATCTCCTCTTGAGATGAGCCCGACCACTGTTGTGTTGTCTGCATACTTCACGATGGAGTTGCCTGGGTGGGTGGGGGTGCAGTCATGTGTGTAGACAGTGTGTATTAATGTGTAATGTGTGAGTGTATTAATCCCTGTAGGGAACTTCAAGAGGGATAAATAGAAGGGAAATGTGAAGAGGTGTGCAATATATGCTGTAACACCTTCATATATTCATATGTTAATGCTCTTTAATAAGAGGAACCATCAAAGTATTTGCTAAAACTCAACTCTGAAGGTGGCTCTTTTTAGCTTAAATGAATGGCTCAGTTAACCTCAGTGCATTATGTTTTTTCATTAAAAAAATAAGTTAGCTAAGCAAAAATTTGGCATTATATCTGATGAGGGTTTCACAACATGCATTATACATATTTCTTTTATAGATGTACATCTGTTTTTTAGTGGTTTATCAACCTTATATTTTTCAAGTAAGATTTGTCTGCACTGTAAACCCGAATGAGTTGAGTTTACTTGAAAAATACTAGTAAACCGGTTACCTGAAAAAATGTAAAAGTAATGAAAGATAAAAACGTATGTTCATTTAACTCAACATCTTAAGTAGTTACAATTATGATTGAGGATGATTCTACTGAATATCTTTAATTAAAAAAGAGTTAATGCCTATTTGATACAACTTAAAATATTGAATAATGTTAATAATTTTGCAAAATAATAGATCTAGGCATTTTCAGTTCAGTCGATTTAATTCTGAGTCAATTTCACTTAAAATCTTTTGTACAACTTATGATTCCATCAAATTATTCTAATAAATGTTTTTTTCCTTTGAGTGATTAGGTGAGATAAACAACACAAAAGCCAAAATATAAATCAAAGCCATGGCCATGCATAATTTTTATAATGTTCATGTTCATTGACAAGTTGTTATTATGCATGTTTAGTCTGTTAGTTGATGTTTTAAGTGAGAAGTGTTTTTTGAAGTGTGACACTATGAGTGAGGGGGTCAATGTTGCAGACCACACCGTCTGTATGTGAGCGTACCTGGGTACAGAATATTGCTGCATTCCAGGCAACCTGTAACTCGTGTTTTTCCCACCCGTAACTCATGAATGTGCACTGGAACGGCAGTCGAAGTCGTAACTTCGACGCATTTCGGCATGTAGCCTTCATCAGGGTCATCATGAACCCTGATGAAGGCTACATGCCGAAACGCGTCGGTCGAATAAAGTTGTTCTTTTAACTACAAGTGTTGCTGGAGATTTCTGTTTTCTTCAAGACCCTTCTCATCCTCCATGCACCTTGGGAGTTGGTGAAGTTGTGCCAGATTTACCCACTTCAGATCTTCTGAATGAGGTTTGGCAAAGAAGGAAAGGAACTAAGGCACTTAGCAGGAGTTTTAAATCAACTTGGCACATATTATTGAAATAAACAAAAGAAATAACAATCACCACTGAGTTTCTAGACCGTAAGAACCAATCTTTTAGTGATGACGGTGTGTGTAATCTTTGATGCCATCCAGCTGTGCCACCTGCGTGCTAATCAGGTGAGGAGATTGCAGAGAGGAAGTGACCTTGTACACCGGATATTTATGGGTTGCGGGAAGAGGATAATTAGTTACGGATTAGGGTAGGGAATGGACGTTTGTAAACAAATGGTATAAGGAAATTATTAAATAAATTTGGGGAAGAAAATAAAGAAATAACCAGTTTATGACGGGCACAAGGTCACTCCTGCAGGCAGGCAGGATGGCTCACTACTTATAAATTTACATTATTTCACTGGGTTACATCATCTTTGAATCATAACTGACAGAAAGCTCTCCTGTAATCATCACGTCTCCCAGTTCACATGAACCGCCTTCTTCCACCTTAATGACACAGCCTGGCTCCGCCCACTACTCCCTCTCTCTGCTGCTGAAACCCTGATCCATGCTTTCATTCCACCCAGACTCAAAACCTTGACCCAGCAGGTCCCCTCCTCCCTCACTGACCTCCTCCACCATCACTCTCCTCCCCATAGCTGCTATGTCTCTGATGACAACCTCCTCTCTCCACTACTCAGAACCAATCAGTGAACCTGGTGGTCAGACCTTCTCCATAGCTGTCCCCTCTCTCTGGACCTCACTCCCCACACATATTCAAGACTGGACTGACACACCCACATTCAAGTCCTGGTTCAGAACTCACCTTTAGAACAATCTTTTAATGTGTGACTATGCTGTTTTTCTATGTTGATGATCTGTTGTTGGTCATGTGACCTGATGGTGTAATGATGATTTTCATCCACCTACATAGATGATTTTTACTTGTTTTCATAGCTGTTCACATTCAGTAATCTGCTTCATCACCTGTCCTTAAACTTGATGTTTTCCCCACAGAGATCAGCTGGAGAGCTCAGAGGTTCACAGTGATCAGTCGGCCCAGCAGAATCCAGCAGACCTGGACTCCACATTTATGGTGTGTTAACACACTTTATACTCACCTAGCAGAACAAGAACAACAGTTCTCCTGCTTTAGAGAACACAATCAGAGTCTCTTTCTGTTCCAGCTGCTGGAGGAGAACATTGTCACCTTTGTGAAGAAGGAGCTGAAGAGACTCCACAGGGTTCTGAGTCAAGTTTACCCAGAATGCTTTGAGAGTCAAAGTGAAGATGAAGCGCAGATGGGAAGCTGCAAAGAGGCATTTGTGAAGATCACTCTCCATTTCCTGAGGAGAATGAAGCAGGAGGAGCTAGCTGACCGTCTGCAGAGCAGTAAGAACATTTAACAGATTTGACATGATGGAACAAAGACCAGGAAGTTTACAGCACCAACCTGAGACAGTTTAACATCTGTATCAGGATCTCTTCACTCATTTCAGATGTTCTTTGTTTATTCAGGGACTGTTGCTTCAGTGTGCCGACAGAAACTGAAGTCTAACCTGAAGGAGAAGTTCCAGTGTGTGTTTGAGGGGATTGCTAAAGCAGGAAACCCAACCCTTCTGAATCAGATCTACACAGAGCTCTACATCACAGAGGGAGGGACTGGAGAGGTCAACGAGGAACATGAGGTCAGACAGATCGAAACAACATCCAGGAAAGCACACAGAGCAGAAACAACCATCAGACAAGAAGACATCTTTAAAACTCCACCTGGAAGAGATGAACCAATCAGAACAGTGATGACGAAGGGCGTGGCTGGCATTGGGAAAACAGTCTTAACCCAGAAGTTCAGTCTGGACTGGGCTGAAGGCAAAGCCAACCAGGACATCCAGTTCATATTTCCATTCACTTTCAGAGAGCTGAATGTGCTGAAAGAGAAAATGTTCAGCTTGGTGGAGCTCCTTCATCACTTCTTCACTGAAACCAAAGAAGCAGGACTCTGCAGGTTTGAAGGGTTCAGGGTTGTGTTCATCTTTGACGGTCTGGATGAGTGTCGGCTTCCTCTGGACTTCAACAAAACTAAAATCCTAACTGATGTCAGAGAGTCCACCTCAGTAGATGTGCTGCTGACAAACCTCATCAGGGGGAACCTGCTTCCATCTGCTTGCCTCTGGATAACCACACGACCTGCAGCAGCCAGTCAGATCCCTCCTGGGTGTGTTGACATGGTGACAGAGGTCAGAGGGTTCACTGACCCTCAGAAGGAGGAGTACTTCAGGAAGAGATTCAGAGAGGAGGAGCAGGCCAGCAGAATCATCTCCCACGTCGAGAAATCCAGAAGCCTCCACATCATGTGCCACATCCCGGTCTTCTGCTGGATCACTGCTACAGTTCTGGAGGATCTGCTGAAGACCAGAGGGGGAAGAGAGCTGCCCAAGACCCTGACTGAGATGTTCATCTACTTCCTGGTGGTTCAGACCAAACTGAAGAGCATCAAGTATGATGGAGGAACTGAGACTGACCCACACTGGAGTCCAGAGAGCAGGAAGATGATGGAGTCTCTGGGTAAGCTGGCTTTTGAGCAGCTGCAGAAAGGAAACCTGATCTTCTATGAAGCAGACCTGACAGAGTGTGGCATCGATATCAGAGCAGCCTCGGTGTACTCAGGAGTGTTCACACAGGTCTTCAGAGAGGAGAGAGGACTGTACCAGGATAAGGTGTTCTGCTTCATCCATCTGAGTGTTCAGGAGTTTCTGTCTGCTCTTCATGTCCATCAGACCTTCAGCAACTCTGGAGTCAATCTGTTGGCAGAGGAACAAACATCCTGGATGTACAAAGTTTTCAGAGATAAAACCGAACCCACACATTTCTACCAGAGAGCTGTGGACCAGGCCTTACTGAGCCCAAATGGACATCTGGACTTGTTCCTCCGTTTTCTCCTGGGTCTGTCTCTGGAGACCAATCAGATCCACATCAGAGGTCTGCTGACAAAAACAAGAAGTGACTCAGAGACAAATCAGAAAACAGTCCAGTACATCAAGAAGAAGATCAATGAGGATCTGTCTGCAGAGAAGAGCATCAACCTGTTCCACTGTCTGAATGAACTGAAGGATCGTTCTCTAGTGGAGCAGATCCAACAGTCCCTGAGATCAGGACGTCTCTCCACAGAGAAACTGTCTCCTGCTCAGTGGTCAGCTCTGGTCTTCATCTTACTGTCATCAGAAGAAGATCTGGATGTATTTGACCTGAAGAAGTACTCTGCTTCAGAGGAGGCTCTCCTGAGGCTGCTGCCAGTGGTCAAAGCCTCCAACAAAGCTCTGTAGGTGTAGACTCAATGATCAAGGTTAAATGTAGTTCATCTTTATTCAGAACTACATGGATGTTTGTGTGATCTAGCTTTCATTGATATCCTGTACTTCTTCAAGGTTGCGTGACTGTAACCTGTCAGAGAGAAGCTGTGGAGATCTGTCTTCAGTCCTCAGCTCCCAGTCCTCTAGTCTGAGAGACCTGGACCTGAGTAACAACAACCTGCATGATCTAGGAGTGAAGCTTCTGTCTGATGGACTAAAGAGTTCAAACTGGAGACTGGAAACTCTCAGGTTAGTGTGTAGCTGATTAAGATCATGTCTTTAGGGAACACATGTTCTTCATATCTTACAGAGTGGTATTTGACTGAATTATTTAAAGCTTAAGTTCCCCTGTGTTGCTTGGTTAAAACTGTGATCCTCTGGGCTCAGGCCTCATATTCTAGTACTTCCTGAACGATAACACTCTGAAAGTGATGTGTGTCAGAAGCTTGTTCTGGAGTCACAGATATGAATGTGACTTGAAGTCATAGTCATTGGTCTGCAGTAGTCCTGAGGCCTGTAGGACGAAGCTGGATTTTTCTCTTATTGAGATAACTTCAGGATTAACCCTTGATTTTCTGCATGACGACACTGGTTCACTTCTTACCGGGATTAATTACCACAGTAACTTATGCTGAACAGCTAACCTGCTCCAGAGGAGGTTATGCTCTGAATACAAGATCAGCGAGTATAAAAGCCCGGCCTCCTGACCAATCAGTTCTCTTGGAAAATGGCCTGCCCATTCTTAGAAGATCCTGTAGATGTTGGTGCACGGAAGAGCGCTTCGGAGAAAGAGAATATTTAGGGATAGATGTAGAGCTGCAGTAACAGATTCTTTTTGTAGTCGAGTACCCTATTGATTCTTCTGGTGATTAATCGAGTACTCTAATAAGAAATATTGCTTTTTTTAATCAGTCACTTTGGCTTTCTCAAGAGAAGTAGTACTAGAGAAATGAGAAAAGAAGCTGGGTCCCTTAAAGGAACTACTTCTATAAATAAATAATATAATGTATATATGATAAAATATATAATGTATATGTAAAAATTGGTATCATTCTTTAAAGAAAATTAAATTCAAGAAAGTTCATCCACCATAAAAATATGACCTTCTAAGACCATCCACTGACCTGGAGAACGCATTTTAAGGGATAAAGCTGCTCCTATGACCTGTTGAATCCTGACTATATGATGATGAACTTTGACCTACTTAGTCTCAGTCAATGTCTGTGGCAATAGCGTGTTTCTATTTAACTGGTGTCATTTTATTATCAATATAAGTCTTATAAAATTATTTGGGATGCGGACACTTTTTGAAAAATACGCTGCAATCAAGATGTCAATGCGCTGAATTTTAAATGATTTATAATTAAATGTATGACATGCACTCGCTGAAGAAAGAGAGAGAGAGAGAGAGCCCCAAAACAGGAATTGAATCTTGACGCCTGACGGTGTTCTGTGAAAGCGTCGGGCCAGTAAACCAGAAGTTTATGAAATTCCCTAAAGTCTGCAGACACAAACTGAGCGCTGTCTCACTCCAGCGAGTCAGGCAGGCAAGATCAACTCGGAGATTTGCATAGGTTCACCGGTGCCAGCATAGTGCCATATCTGCGTAAAAACGCAGGACGCATGCCTGTAAGCATCACAGCATCAACTTCTCTTCCTTCATGATTTTCACGCCTCGTATCATGCATGTTGCGTTATAGTAACAGTGAAAACAAGTACATTGTGCCACACAAATGTGAAACACAGCTCGCCGTGCAACACACGGCGCGATGTCCAGGCTACAGTATGGACGTATATGGATACATGACTGATTTAAGCGAAGCCTCGAGGAATTTTTTGATTCGAATCACCCAAATAATTCAAGGAATCGTTTCAGCCCTAGATAGATGCAATCCTTTTGATTTACCCGATGACATCCTATACGTTATAGATCAGTGATACTCAACCTGTGGTTCTGGAGCCACATGTGGCTCTTTTGTGATGATTTGTGTCTCTCTGATGTCTTAATATGAAATATTATTCCCCCCGAAAACTATAAAAAAGAGAAACTTTGACTTCAGAAATAACCCACAGACACATATTTACATACAACGTGGAACTGCACCCCTGTAGAAGAATTCTGGCAAAACATTACAGACCATCTCTCCTCCATCATGGGCTGCCACATTCCACTATCACCCACCCTCTGTTTATTAGGAGACATATCTAACATCAATCTCAATTTCACATCCATTAAAGCATTACTCATAGCCCTAACCATCACCAAGAAAACTGTCCTCATGAACTGGAAATTAAGGAAAGATATCAACATAATCTGGAAAATCTACTCATCTAATACATATCCATCAAACAATTATCTGCCTCACTCAAAAACCAAACCTCTGATTTTGACACGATCTGGACTTCAATTATCAACAACCTTAACCCATAACTGTAGCATTCTTCGTCCACCGGCTCTGTTTGCCTGTGCACCAACCACAATAATCATTACAACAAACATATTACCTCTGCTATTTACACACAACTGCCAATGCACTCATAAAACAATCATCACAACATACCATGTGTGTAATATTCATATAATGTTATTATTACATCATTCAGATCATTATCATATCATGTATATTATATTAATATCACATTATTTTGACATGATGTGGATCATTATTATATCATGTATGCCATATTTAGATTAATCATTATTATAGCATTTAGATAATTATTGTATCATGCATGTCATATTTATATTGATAATTATATTACAATCATTTTTTGTCATGTATGTCATATTTATATAGATGATTATAATATTAAAATCATTTTTATATCATTTCTGTCATATTTATATTATTATAATTATAGTATTTAGATCAGTATTGTATCATGCATGTCATATTTATATAGATTTTTATAATTTACAATCATTGTTATATCATGTATGTCATATTTATATTATACCATCATTATAACACTTAGAACATTATTATATAATTTAAACATTATTGGATGATGATTATAATGATTACCTCTTGAAGGTGTTGAAATGGCAATAAATGATAATAGTAATATATCTTAAATTAATTACACCTCTACAAAACATTATTATCACAATTCTTCTTATTATAAATTATCATTATTAGCACATCATCATATTAACATTATTGAATCATTAAAACTATTATTGATACAAAATTACTATATGTTAACATGATTTCTGCAATCATCGGAAATATAACTTTTATTACTATTATCATTACCAATATTTCTACATAACACACATCAAAACATAGCCATACCAGTATTGACATTCATTTTCTTCCCCTTTTCTACTTAATTTCACAATACATTCTTTCTTAAATGCTGTAACTATATATATATATATATATATATATATTTCTCTCTCTCTCTTTCTCTCCTTCCTTTTCGTATACATTTATTTATTGAATATTTATTTACTATTTATGTGCTATTTATTAACTTGTTTGTTTTCCTGTTGGCATGAAATGTGCATGGTGCACTGCAGTTAGGTGATTGGTTGTGCTGATTCCCCCTGGTCTCTCCTAATTTCTCCTGGTGCCCCACCCCCACCTTTTCTCTTCTTTGACCCTTGAATGGTGGATTGTGAAAGAGACAAACTGTCTCTCTCCCATTGGGTCCGGGAGTGGCTCAACTGGCTGACAAACTGTCAACAGGTCTACCCATCAGCCTGCTCCCTCCGAAGGGTCAGGGGCGACTGAGGTAGGGTACCTGAAATCATATATCCGCAGTAATAATGAAGGGTCTTCTGGGGGGTGGGCAGATGAATAGACAAAAATAAAATAAAAGGAGGGAAACTTTAAAAAATGGAAAATTAACTAATTCATAAGAACAAATGGAGACCAAAGACTAGATATAGAAGCAAGAATTGTAACAGTAACAAAAATAATGTAAAATGTGGCATTACTAATATCATAATTATTATTGTTTTTTTGTTGTTGTTGTTGTTGTTTTTTGTTTTTTTTCCCCTCATTATTTATTTTTTATTATTTTAGTTTTGGTCCCTTTGTTCTGTTTCTGTTTTTTTCTTTTTCCATTCCTTCTTTAACATTAAGTATTAATTTTTTTTTTCTTTCTGCTTCAGAAACTATTCCTTTCCATACATACACCCTATCAATATATACTGCATTCTTACAGTGTCTCTCCTCCTGTCTATCATGAATTTATACAACTTAATCACAACTTAATTTGACAAACCATACATTACATTACCATACATTATGTCTCCCCCCAAAAAAATGCATGCACACACATACAGTCATGGACGAATGTATTGGCACCCCTGGAATTCTTCCAGAAAATACACCATCTCTCCCAGAAATTGTTGCAATTACACATGTTTTTGGTATACACATGTTTATTTCTTTTATGTGCTTTGGAACAACACAAAAATCTGAAGAAAAAAGACAAAATTGACATAATTTTACACAAAACTCGAAAAATGGGCCGGACAAAATGATTGCCCCCCTTGGTTGTACACCCTTGGGAAAAAAATAACTGAAAGCAATCACTTCTTATTACCATCAATGAGCTTCTTACACTTCTCAGCTGGAATTTTGGACCACTCTTATTTAACAAACTGCTCCAGGTCTCTCAGATTTGAAGGGTGCTTCTTCAACAGCAGTTTTGAGATCTCTCCATAGATGTTCAATGGGATTTAGATCTGGACTCATTGCTGGCCACTTCAGAACTCTCCAGCTTTGTCTCCAACCATTTCTTGGTGCTTTTTGAGGTATGTTTGAGGTCATTGTCCTGCTGGAACACCCATGACCTCTGACACAGACCCAGCTTTCTGACACTAGGCCCTACATTGCAGCCCAAAATCTTTTGATAGTCTCCAGATTTCATGATTCCTTGCACACAGTCAAGGCACCCAGTGCCAGAGGCAGCAAAATAACCCCACAACATCCTTGAAGCTCCACCATGTTTGACTGTAGGTACTGTGTTCTTTTCTTTGTAGGCCTCATTCTGTTTTCTGTAAACAGTAGAATAACGTGCTTTTCCAAAAAGCTCTACCTTAGTCTCATCTGTCCACTAAATGTTCTCCCAGAAGGATTGAGGCTTACTCAGGTACATTTTTGCAAACTCCAGTCTGGCTTTTTTATGTCTCTTTGTCAGCAGTGGGGTTCTCCTGGGTCTCCTGCCATAGCGCTTCATCTCATTCAGATGACCACGTATGGTCCCAGCTGACACTTTTGCACCCTGAGTCTGCAGGACAGCCTGAATTTGTGTGGAAGTTGACTGAGGATGTTTATCCACCATTCCAACTATCCTGCGTTGCATTCTTTGTCAGTTTTTCTCTTCCGTCCACATCCAGGGAGATTAGCCACAGCTCCATGGGTTATAAACTTCTTGATGATATTACACACAGTGGACAAAGGAATTTCTAGATCTCTGGAGATGGTCTTTAACCTTGAGATTGTTCGTATTTTTCCACAATTTTGCTTCCTAAGTCCTCAGACAGTTCTGGGCTCTTCTTTCTCTTCTCCATGCTTGGTGTGACACACACAGGCACACAACACAAAGGTTGAGTCAACTTTTAGACATTCTAACTGGCTTCAGGTGTGATTTCTAGATTGCCAGCACCTGTTACTGCCACAGGTGAGTTTAGATGAGCATCACATGCTGGAAATAAAATGATTTACCCACAGTTTTAAAAGGGTCACAATCATTTTGTCCAGCCCAATTTTTGAGTTTTGTGTAAAATTATGTCAATGTTGTCTTGTTTCTTCTAATTTTTGTGTTGTTCCAAATGCACATGAAGGAAATAAACACATATATACCAAAAAAATTTGTAATTGCAACAATTTCTGGGAGAAATGGTGTATTTTCCGGAAAAAATTCCAGGGGTGCCAATACTGTGCCAATAATAGACTGTACATATGTATGATGTATATGTACGCACACACACACACACACACACACACACACAAAGACATACGTCTTCAACACCTTCAGACTGTTAAAATGTTGAGTCCCTGCTTGTCTCTGTCTTGTCTTGTCTCCACTGTGTGTATGTAATGCTTGTATGTTGTCCTTCACTTGTCATGTTCTGTCTTGCATGGCTTAATTAAAAAAAAAAAGGAAGAAAGAAATAACCCATTGTAAGTCACATTAATCTGTTGTTTCCCACAATTATATAGTTTGCTTTAATTGTCAACCAATTTACCCCCTTTTTTGCCGCATGTAATCTATTTTTACTGCTTTAAGCCCACTTTGGACACTTCTTTTTGCCACTTTCATCCTGTTGTTGACAAAACTTCACCAGTTTTTGCCTATTTCATCCTGCTTTTTGCAAATGTTTGCTCTTTTTGGTGTTTTTTTTCACCCACTTTTCACTCATTTAAGCTGCATTTTGCCATTAAATGCTATTTATTCCCCCATTGTTGCCACTTTTTGCCCATTTTTCCCACCCTTTTACTGATTTTTGCCCCCTTTAACTTATTTTAATTGCCACTTTTCACCACTTAGATTGTGGCTCTTGCAAATGTATTTTTGTAGAAAAAACTTTCACAGCCTCAACATTCAGGTAGTTCACATAATACAGAAACATTTGCAGTGCACTAACATTTCACATTCAGTTAGTTCATTATCAATTTCTTGTCTCAATTTCCATAATTTATATCATAATCATTTTAAATCATAAACAGTCCACATATACAAAGAGGCCCACACAATACTGTTGTCACTGTTGATCTTTATTCAAGTCTTTTCAAGTATCCATTGACTAATGTGAACCCCAAATGCTTCTGCAGATGACATGTGACCATCAAATGATGGTCACCAGCCTTGTGGCTCAGTGGCCAGGGTCCATCCATGACTCCCAGATCTTCAGGGAGTCTGCACTGTCGCAGAAACTTGAGCAGGGTATGACAGCTGTACATTTAATATTCTAATCATGTTCATAAACTGTATTTTGTGGTACTAATCAAGGTGAGGAATTAATATTACAACACAAAATTGGCTAAGGAAGCTCCGCCCCAAACATCTGTGCAGTAATAAAGGGAAACTGAGTGATCAGAGTGCTGTCCGTTTATATTGTCCCATGAATTAATATTGTATAATCTGACGAATTTACGCATTAACAGAGTCAGCAATTTTCTGCCAGCATTCCTTCCTGGCTTTTGCTGTGGCGACAGTGTTGCTTCTGGCCTGGATGATTGCTTTAAATTCCTCATATTTTTGAAGAATGATTGTCTGTTCCTCCATTGAGAAATAGGCTGCTCTGCAGGGTTTCTCCATGTTTGTGATTGGTCAGATGCTGCAAAAACCACCCTTTTTATGTGAGCGTGTACTGATCCAGCTTGGAAAACCCTGGCTGCAGTTATCGAGTTGATAACCAGCTTCGTCGTACAGCTGATCTGGATTGCGAATTGATAAGCCTTGATAAGTCAATCCTGCTATCAGAGAGATATCCCAGCCTTGTTAATCCAGCTTTGTTGTATAGGCCTCTGGACTGTTGATCTGGACTCAAACATGAGTGGTCCCAAAGTAATTCTCCAGACTAATCTAACAAACCTAACATGGATCTAATACTGTATCAACACATCAAATGACCTTTTTCAGACTAAACAGTAAACTTTTTCACTGCTGATGTCAAACCAATCCATGTGTTGGTCTCCCCATCCATCTTACCTTTACTCCTCATCACCAGAGTAAATACTGATTGGTATCTGGTTATAATGTCTCTGCTGTTCAGCTCTATGATGATTGGATGTAACAGGTAACACAGCTGTGAATGAACCAATGGTTGTGAAGCAGCTGATTTAAGTCAGCCAATAAAACCATGACCTCTGTGCTCTGTGTGTAGTCTGTCCAACTGTCTTATCTCAGAAGAAGGTTGTGTGTCTCTGGCCTCAGCTCTGAGCTCCTCCTCCCACCTGAGAGAGCTGGACCTGAGCTACAATCATCCAGGAGAACGAGGAGAGAAGCTCCTGTCTGCTCGACTAGAGGATCCAGACTGCAGACTGGAGACACTGAGGTACAGACAGACACACGCTCTCTCTGTTTCTGACAGATGAGCTCTGGTTCTTAACTGATGCTGGATTTAAATGAAGAATGAAGATGTATGAAGTAGATCCTAATCTGGTTTCTTCTCCAGGTTGGACCATGGTGGACTGCACAGACTGACGCCTGGTCTGAGGAAGTGTGAGTTCATTTATTTATTTTCTTCATGTCTCTGAGGATGGAAAGATTGTAGAATTCTGACATCTTCATTTATGCAACCACAAAAACCTGTACATGGGAATCAAACCAAACGATTGAATCTATTGGGTTAAAAAGACGAGTCCATGTAAATCAATATTAGGTGTTCAGGATATCTGATTGATCAGTTGATATTTATCAAAAGAACATGATCAAAAATATCAATAATACCATGAGTCCTCGATCTGACCGCCTGGTTAATCCTCTGGTGTCTGAGACTGAGAGAAGTGATGTGTTGACTGTAGTGTCATTATATCAGGAGCTTCCAGCCAATAAACAAACACATCATCACTGTGAGTAAAACTAAACTGAAATGCAGCAGCTTCACCTCTCAGTCTGATTAATAATCTCTGTTATCTTCTCTGTAAGTCTTTTTCTTCTGTTGCTGTTCAGTCGTCCACTTTTACAGCTGTTAAAATCTCCCGAACTAGTTCTGACAGTTAGCTGACGATGACTAACAGTGCTTAGGGGAGAGTGGGGTGAGTTGTGCCAGTTTTTACTCAAAGTGACTTTAAAGTGAGGCCATGACAGTAATGCCCCCAACTTAAGTACGTAAATATATTTCAGGATGTGGTGCATCCCTGGAAACAATAACCTTGGATCTGAAATAAACTGTTTAAGAAATACAGCTTTCAGAAAAAAAGTGGTCTCATGGCACAACTTGCCCCCGGTGGGGGGTAAGTTGTGCCTTAGGGAAGAATACATTGGGGTAAATTGTGCCAGTGATTACTGAAGATTATTGAAGTAAAACAGAACATTTTAATCTCATAAACTGTAACTCTATATAAAAGCAAGACAAATTCAGTACAAAATTACTCTTTTAAGTTTTAATTAGATATTGTCACCCTGTTAAACTATTGGCTTAAGTAATATTTTCTAGTTTTTGGGAAAACACAGAAAACCTTAATACACATATGATATTCGTGAATCATTTCAGGCCAAAAGGCTTTGGCAATAGATGCCTGTTGGCATACATAGAACGCTGTCTGTCAATTATGTAACATATACGAATAAAGTGATTTAGACCAATTTCTGAACATCTCATTGTGGCTTAGGCCACTTAAAAATTGAATAAACTGCTCTTTGATAACAGTGCAAACTCTGAACTGAAATCAGTGTTAGCTAAATTAAACAAATGGCAGGTAAATCAAACACTGATGAGGCATGTCCATCTCCTCACTTCTCCAGCTGTTCTTGGCCCTTCTTTGTTGGGTTCTAGGTGTGTAGGTCTCAGTGTGTGGATTTGTTAGAGTGGGTGTGCCGGTGTGTGTCTGTTGGTCTTGGATTTGTGTCTCTGGGTGTGTGTGTCTGCATGTGTGGGTATTTGGGTCTGGTTGTGTGGATTTCAGGGTTTGGGTGTGTCTGTGGGTCTGGGTTTGTGGGTGTGCCACTGGCACAACTTAACCCCGGCCCTTTGGCACAAATCGCCCCAGCCTCACCATTTTGAAAAACTAGCCTGATCCAGCGGTTTAGAGCTAACATCATGCCAACTGTATAGACTCATTGTGTAGCCTAATAAAGCACTAAAACATGTGTGAAACGTTTTCAAACTTGTCTATAATTGTTCAGACACAACAATCAAAAAACCTTGATCATTGAAATTTTACTCTGAAAGGCAAAAAACAGTTTTTTGAGCTAAAATGTGCTTACCTCTCATGCCGTGCGTCTCCCTTTTATGCAGAATGAGTAAAATGGATGGCTCTTCAAAAATATGTGGTCACATGACCAATTTCTTCTATGGTTTTCTAGAAACAAGAGGTGGCACTACTTCCCCGTTGGCACAAATCACCCCACTCTCTCCTATAGATTTCCCCTGCAGCTGTACGTGTCATAAATAACCAGATAACCAAGAAAACAGGGAGATATGAAGAGAGTCAGGGAGAATTAGAAAAGATGAGAACTGAAAAAGACTTTTTCATTGAGGATGGACAGACTCTTCTATGTTCATCGTCTCCACTGACAGTTTCAAACCAGCGTGTCTCGTATGTTTCAGTACCGTGGTGATGGTTAAATGCGGCATGTCAAACATCACTACCAGGCTAAAGTCACATCTGTGGAGTGAATGTACTGTACCATGAGATAGAAAATCAATGAACTAAGATCCTGATATGATGGATTTAGCAGAATCCTGAGCCAATCAAACACTGCCAGACAAGGAGCCAACAATGTTATGTTAAAATTGGCTTAGTTTAAGATAAGATAAGACTCTATTGATCCCCAGAGGGGAAAATCTGGCATTGCAGCAACACAACTGGTAGCAAAAATACAATTGAATAAATAACTAATAACTTAAATAGGTAATTAAATTTTGTGTTTGTGTAGGTGAAATGGTACACTTGTTGGCAGCAAGTTATTTACAGAGAAGTGTTATGCCATGAACATGAGATAGTGCAAAGAGGTCAAGTAGAATGGTATGTTACATGTGCAGTATTGAGCAAGATTATAAGTAATACAAGATAAACAGATAACAGCTCAGTTGGTAAGAATGAATATCAATATCAAGTTAAGGTGCAAATAAATAATATTTTATAAAATAGTACAACATAGCATAGTATAATATAATGTAGAATCCAAAATAATATAATATTCTGTACTATAATATAACATAATAAGACATACAGTATATGCAGCAATCATGGCATGGTGAATATTATTATTAATAGTTTGAGTGGATCTAAAAATCCTTTTAATGACACAGGAGGCTAGCGGGCACATTTTCAGCTCAGATTTAAAATTTTAACAGGACGATCTGAAGTTCATTCTCTCGTTAAATCAGAGATGTGTGAGAGTGAGGGAAGGACAGAGAGAAGAAGGTGATGAAGATGTTTATTTTCAATATGGATCAACATTAATTATTACAAAGATTTACTGTTTGAGCCTGTTTGTCATTGGTTGTCTAAATGTCTGTGTCTATAATCCATTGCTGTCTATATTTGACTTTATTTAACCAGGAAAAAAACCTCATTGAGATTAAAAATATCATTTACAAGATTGTCCTGGTCAAGACAATCAGCACATTTAACAGTCACAAAAAACAAAGCAATTACAATCACAGAGATTCCAAATCTGAGTCACAGATCAGAAAGTCAGTCAAATCATCTACAACCTGATCCATCATCCTCCAACGCCTTCGATCTGCTTATTAAAGAAGACCAGCTCCTCAAGATGTAAGGTCTCCTTAATGTGGCAAAGTAGTGTTAAGGGGCAATAACAGATTTGCACTAATGTAAGCCAAACAACTTTCACCCAATGGGTTTTACCCAGTTTTAAACATAAAAGGCAAACACAGGTTCAACACAGTACAAGGAAGACAGAGATGTGGTTCAGAAGAAAATCAGAATTTATTTATAATTGTAAATGCAAAATGTGTTTAACTAGAAGTGCCTGTGGAGAGAACGAGGAATTAGTGATTGGCAATGAATTTCAAGTCAGGGTTATGGAAAGAATGTATCAAGATTTTATTACATTTTATTCTTTTTCACAATAATTATTTGGCTAATAAAACACTTCCAGAAAAAATTACTAAAACTAACAAAAAGAGTGTGGGGAGGGGGGGGGGTTGAAGCTAGCGAGGGGGAGGCAGTCTACCAAAGGAAGTGTCCCAGGAGTGCACTTCCTCACCACACGCTAGCCAGCAACTACTGCACTGTAGGGGACAAGCAAGAAGGACTTACACAAAAGAAATGGTTAAAACTGTATAAAACCAGTTGGTTTGAGCTAAAAGGACAATTCTAATTATAATAATTTAATAAAATGATGACATGGCTTAACAGATAAAGGCTAAACTTAACAAAGTAAAACAAAGCTAACCAGAACAAAACAGCAACCGATCGTGTCTGTAATACAAAAACAGGAATTATTATACCGTTCCAAAAATGTGATAAAGATGTATTTTTTTCAGAATACCAATGTTAACCTTCAGTAAAAAATAAAATGTGTTCAACATTGTTTTAAAAGTTAACAAACCTCAATCAATGGACACCAAGATGACCAGGTAATCAAGAGCAAAAATGGCAGGAGGCTATTTAAAACAAACATGGATGTGAGCACAGAGACAGGCAGCAGCAGACCCTCAGGTCAGTTCTGCTTTTGTTTCTGGTGTTTCTACTCTTGGAGGTGAGTGGTGATTAAGGAAGCTCTCAAGTTCAGAAATGACAAGACCAAACATAGTTAGCATGTGTTGCTAACGTGCACATATGAGCCACTAGCTGATGTAATAAGTTTGGTTTAGCTAAGGCTCTTCATCATGTTCATCCAGGCTAACATACTGTACTAAAGGAGAGACTACAGGTGAATAGAGGTACGTGTGTCTAAAAATCCATCATCGAAATCGCCACATTGATATCCTAATTATGCGCTTTATAATTAAAATGCACTTTGCACACATTTACCAAGACATTGGAGGTGAAAAGGACATAATAGGGAACTGAAACACATCACCATCAAACTTCCCCTGTAAATTACAGTTTTCCCCCTGAAATGTTTAAATATGTAGAGGAGCTTGTTTGGAGGATTCAGGGGAAATCTACAGATGCAAACAGACAGAGGAAAGTCAAAATAAACACCATCTATGTGCATTTTTGGAAGTTTTCTTTCTTTTAGAGTGAAAGAAGGGTAGTTTGGCTTGCTTATATATTCACTGGGAAGATAATTTTTGTTTTGAAGTACTTTTTTATTTCATTTTCACCAAAAGATTTCAAAGAATTTATCTTGTGCAAAAATAAACAAATTATCAGTGCATTTTTTTCTCTTCTTGAAAACTCTAACTTCACCATGGCCCTCTCCCTGGTAGCTAGTCAGTTATTCTAAATATTTAGTAGATAATAGCAGCACAGAAAACATGGACATGGTGTCATAGCTTATTTTGTTGTTGTTTATTTTCTGCTTGCTGTTGGGATAAACCCAGTGAAAACTATAGAAGACATTGTTTTTATGTGATTGATTTATTTTGTAGAAATAAGTTGAGTATACAACAACTATGTGAATGTGAGGTTATTAAAATGAATTGATTATTAAGTCAGAGGTGGAGAGTTTTAAGCATTTTTTATCAATAGATTAAGAGAAGTGCCCTTTTTCTTACTTGAGCCCCTGACCCCCAAAATGTCTCTGCACGTCCCTGTTTGACAGCACTAATTCTAATATTTTCATTCTTATTGAATAGTATTTGGCTGTCAGATAAGCTCCAGTTTATAACTGACTGTGTTTCCATGGACTTTAATGTCCTGGTTTCTGTTTGTTCAGGTAAACATATTCATAGACCAGGATCTGTCCTTATCCTGGTTTGGAGAAACCTGGTTTTTCTACCTGGAGAGGTGTGAAAGAAAACAGGATACTGTTGCATGTACACACTGTTTCCTGTTTCCTGCCAGCTGCAGACTAGCTGTGCAGGTGTGACTTTGATGAAAGTGTTGACGTCTCTTTAGACACTCTGAAATATTCTGGATGTGTGGTGGAGGGACAGCTGGTCTGCTCTGTCCAGAGAGAGGCTGCTGTGTCTGCAGAGGAGTCTCCTGTCAGAGCTGACAGCAGTGTTGTGTCTGAGCACGCTCAGATTGAGATGAACAGTGAACTGAACAGTTTGATTTCTAAGTCCTGAATGAAACGTGAGCGTAGTTTACTGTGGAGACAGACAATGAGCGCTGACACTACCACTTACTGAGAGCTCAGAGCTCTGGGAGCCAAAGCTGGATAGACGGCATTCTGGAAGCATCCTGATACATCTGTCAACACCACCCACGGCTGAATGGAGATACCATCACACTTCCTGTGTTCTTTTCAAAATAAAAGCTCTTTATCTGGGCATACTATTAGTGAGCCTTGTTTTCACATAGTGCTTTTATTTTGAAATTGTTTCCAGGACAGTTATTCAGTGAATGAAGTCAGTTTCATGATAGCTGAGTTCTTTCTTGGAGTCTCTGCTAAACTTTCTTTATGATCAGTAATAATGATAATAGTACTGATAATCACTGAAACATCAATATTTGGGCCAATTCATCTGAGATCTCCCTCTCTCTCTCCTTGTCATCCTCTCAGTCTCTTTTCTGTAGTTTTCCTTCACCTCTATGTTAGTTAATCACATGTTCTTAATGTAAATCAGATGGTTTTCTAAAGTCAAATTCCCATAGAACAACTCTAATAACCTCTGAACAGGTATGGTCAACAGCCTGAAACATTAAGAGGGATAAGCTGTCTGTGTCTATTTTACTGATGTGGACTGGTTAGGACATTTCCTTGTCTATATCTCTAACTGGATTTTATTGGTTCATTTTTTGGACTGTGATTTTAGATCCCCATTTTAAACTGGGAACTTGAGCTAGTTGATTTGAATCAGTGTGAGCTGAGCTGTGATGAAGCTTATTTTAAACATAAATGTGAACAACACTGACTGACGGTCAGCCTGTAGCTTACAATCTTTCTTCACCTGTTGTTAGAATTAGGATCCACCATATCTGTAACCTGACGTTGGTGTTTAATAGCGCTAAAGCTGAAATAATCCACAGTGCTCTCATTTTTCTCTGATTTCATGATTGTCACAGTTTGGCTCTGAAAAAATAAACATGACAGACGCCTGTGAAAATAAGACCCAGTGATCAGAAACCACCATACTAGTATTGATCATGTCTACAGGGATCTGAAGAACCAGGTTTATCTTTGAGCATGGAAACACAGAATCCTGGATCTGATCAGAACAAGGATGAGGATCAGAACGGGGATCCTCAGGTCCATGTAAACACAGAATCCTTAATCTTATCAGAACCATGATGAGAATCAGAACGGGGATCCTCAAGTCGAAGTAAAGACAGAATCCTGAATCTGATCAGAACCAGGATGAGGATCAGAACAGGGATCCTCAGGTCCATGTAAACACAGAATCCTGAATCTGATCAGAGTGATTGAGGCAGCAGCCTATCCTGATGAATTCTGATCCTGAATCAAATCCAATGGTTGTCTTGATAATGGTAATGGAATCATGAGAGCAGTGAAGATGCACAGCTCTAGTATTTCCTGATGCTTCATTAATGCCAAAAGTCTGTAGTTGTTATAAAGTGTTACCAATGGTTCTTCAAATCATCCAATCAAACTGAATGATTAAATGTCAGTGCTGTCAAACAAGGTTCAGTGCTGAGTTTGATTGATGCTCAGTAACTGTCAGTAAAGTTGTTTCTGAATGAACAGATGATAACCGTCAGCTGTGTTGTGTCTCGTTCTCTCCATCAGACACCTGTGAGCTGAAAGTGGACACAAACACAGTGTACAGAAGACTCAGACTGTCTGACAACAGGACAGTGAAACATGAGGAGAAGGTTCAGCCATATCCTGATCATCCAGACAGATTTTATTGGCCTCAGCTGTTGTGTCGGACTGGTCTGACTGGTCGCTGTTACTGGGAGGTCAAGTGTAGAGGAGGAGTTCATGTATCAGTGAGTTACAGAGGAATCGGAAGGAATGGAGACAGAGATGAATGTGTGTTTGGACGTAATGATCAGTCCTGGAGTCTGATCTGCTCTGATAAAGGTTACTCTGTCTGTCACAATGGAAGAGAAACAAAAGTGTCCTCCTCCTCCTCCTCGGTCTCTGGTAGAGTATCAGTGTATCTGGACTATCCTGCTGGCTCTCTGTCCTTCTACAGAGTCTCCTCTGACACACTGATCCACCTCCACACCTTCAACACCACATTCACTAAGCCTCTCTATCCTGGGTTTGGGTTCTGGTCTACTGGATCCTCAGTGTCTCTGTGTGGTGTGTCGGTCTGAGAAACACTGCTGACTGAGGATCAGCTGACTGAGAATCAGCTGACTCTATTGACTCTGTGAAGCTGATCTGTCTCAAACTTTGAATAATTCTGATTTTAAACATTTGATGACTTTGCCCTGGAACACTGGCTCATATAGAACATCTCTAAAACAATCTTCTATCTTTGTTGGTTTGTATTTATTTGATGTTTTGATGAAAGCTGTAACATATTTTTGAATAAAGTATTTTTGATCTTTAGGGAGAAAATGTCATCATTTCTGTCCTTAATTTCAACCACAGACTGTAGAAAATTTTGGACCAAGCCTGAGTGACGTCAGCTGTTTCGTTACTGATGGGGGTGTCTGAGTCCAATCCACAGTGGCGGCCATATTGACAACGCTGTCTCAGACTAACTTTGGATCAACCTAGAAACAGATTCTCTAGATTACCTAGATTCTCAATAACTTTCTTTTATCCTCCTTCAAACTGATAAAATGAGGAAAACAAGATAATTTAAATATAGTCAAAGTGTCAATAAGTTTGTTTTTGACTAAAGAGACCAAATCCCAGAGCTCCTGTACAAACATTCTGACATGTTTATGAACTGAAGTCTTCATCACACTCACCTGTCCAGGTGTGCGACTTTGAGTAAAATTAAATGCTCATCAGAATCAGCTTTTTAAGAGAAAGATTTCATCCTGTCCTCTAAAAACAGAACACTTAAAGGCTCTATCTAGCTGCTGATCTGGAGGATGGTCATCCATTTCGACTGAGAATTACACCACACAGTCTTTGTGTCCACACACTGGTTTGTTTTTCATGACTGATTGTTGTGAGCTAAGATTTCAAAGATGCCATGGTTTGATCCATCAGTCATATGAGAATGATTTGATTTGATAAGAAAGACCTGATGAACACAAACTCCTGTTTTCTGCAGCACTTTCACTAGAAAGAAGATATCTCTGCCGTCCTGGGCTTCATCTGCTCATTTTCTGACAGGTGATTTCTCCTGGAAAAAGAAGGTTGTGCTTGCCTCGTCTTAATGTGCATAATCAGATGTGAATGCTCCGGCACTGTGGGATGTTGATTTTCCAGAGATTTCTAAAGCAGACATTGTTAAGTGTCACTGAGGCATCAAAGCTTTGGTGCTTTTAAAGCCATTGATCATCTGTGAAGTGTCAGTTACATTCAGAGCCTTGAACCCTCCAGCTTCAGAGCTTCAGCGTGGTTCACCCATCTCTAATCATCATTCACTCGGAAACTGAGAGCACCTTTTTGATTTTATTGTTTCAGTGAGTTCTTTTATGCTGCTTATGTCCAACCTCAGTCTTTTCTCAGTGGCCTCTTTTGTAGACTTGAGAGCATCAAACAAGGAGTGATTGTCCATCCCTCAGACCAAAGGAGGAGTATTCAGTTCAGCATTTACAGTAGTGAGCTCAGAAAACAGAGTGGCTAGAAAGTGTCTATTCCATCTGACAAAGCAAGAGTTTCTCCTGCAAGTGTGCTCCGTACCACACGTCTTATATTTTTGGACTGCCAACAAAGGGGTGAAAACTTCCCTCTCCCTCCCATCAGAGCGACTAGAGTGCTCTCCTGTGTGCCACCATCTGGAAGGTTTCCCAGAGAGGCATCACTGGAGATGATCAGGTTCAAAGCATCATTGTTCCCCAAATATTGAAACTTGAGAGTAACCTTTTTAGACTGGAGTCCACGTATCACTTTGTTTCATGAATAGATTGAACTGTAGCATTTTTGGTTGTGGATGCCAAAGTACAGGCATCAAACATAACATCAGGTCTGGTCTGTTCAGCAAAACTAGGATCTGTCCTGGTTTTGATTTCAGCAGCTCTTCCTCAGTTTCATTAAGGGGAGCATCCCTCTGTGTGGCACGTGCTGCTTGCATGTGAAGGAGTTGTAGGTTCTCAGTGTAGCTGTGCTGATGCACCTGTGCTACACCATCAACAGTAGCGACATCTATTCCCACAGAGCAGAAGTTGTTGTGTTCCTTCCGCCCAATAGGAAAGCAGACTTCAGGTGAGGAGCCACTTCTGTTGTGAAGTTTTGTGAGCCTGCCCAGGCAAAATCATCATGACATGCAAGTACTCTGGTAACCTCACACTGCTCATCTAACCAATAGAAAACTGCTGGATCTACCTGAGACACTCTTCCACCTGTTTTCAGCAGGATTTCTTTCACTTTGTTGCACCGGCAAAGTGATGCATCAGCAAGACCACTGATGGAGGGAGGATACAGATATCCCTGGACAGCTCCCAGCTGATGTGGACTATAACCATGAACATTAAGCATGCTGTTCTCAGCCATAAGGGCCAGTCTAAAGCAGTGTGCCAGTCACACCCATTTTCTGGTTCCAGCTTCTGGATGCTCTCTGTGAGTGTGTGGCCTGTTGCTCTAAGGACTGTATCCTGCTGTGATTTTCACCTCCATGTTGAAGTTTTCTGCCATGTCTCTCATTTCTTTATTATCAAACTCTCCACCATTGTCACTGTAGAGCTTCTGGGGTGGATCGTGGATGCTTATCCATGAGTGGATGAAGGACATGACCATTTCAGAGGCCTTCTTTGTTCTCACAGTATCTCTGGCGCTGAAACGTGTGAAGTAGTCGATAATATGGAGATACCACACACCTGGTTCCAGTTTGTGCAGATCTACTGCTACTGTCTAATTATACTCTGAAGCTAAAGGCAAGCCCACAGCAGATTTTGGCTTTGTCTTGCAAAATATTAATGCATTCTTTGACTTTGTTTTTCTGAGCTATGAAGACGCCTCTGTAGTCTGCCTGCAGATGCATGACCAAAGTGTTTATGGAGCTTCAGGAGAGCTTTATGTTTTTTCATTGGGGGAGAGGTTCTCTGTAAATGCTAAGGACCTCATCTTCTGCCCTACAGTCTTTGGATGTTTTGTCTTTCAATGTCTCTTTTTCTCTGATGTCCACACAGTAATGTATAGAACTTGTTAATTCAAGGGGAACTGGTTGCTTGAACATGACAGCTCTGTCCAGAACAGCTCCTACTTTTTTCAAAGATGCTTTACTCAGCCACAGTGGGATTTCTCAGTTTCAATGTGACACTTTGTCTTCCCTATTTTTGCAGGTAGTCTTACTTTTTTGTTAGAGTGCACAATGTTTCCATCTCCAGACCTAAAAGGCCTGCAACTAGGAGTTTCTGTTTGCAGCAGCTGGTTAACTTGGTCTTGATTGAGTTCATCACTCTAACTTTCTAGCCATTCTCTCCACAGACTGTACGTAAACAAGCAATGTCCAACAATAGCTGACCCCAAAGACCCAGTCAGGAAAATCTCTGAATTAGACATCAAGTCCTTTTTACAGTCCTCTACATTTTCAGTGAGTCTTACTTGTTCACTTCTGTGTGGACAGTCTTTGGCCCAGTGAAAGGTACTCTGACAAACGGCACACTTTGACCTCTAGCCAAATGTATCTGGTGGATTAGTACCAGGTAATGGCTGCTTTTGTTGTCCACTCGGTGATGTTATATTCTGTTTAACTTTTGCTTCTTGTCTTTGCTCTTTAAAAAACGCCACATCCTGGTTCACCTGAATTCTGTCAGACGAGCTCGCCGTTTTTCCTCCAAAGATCCGTTTCAGTCCCGACTTCATAGATGAGAACATTAACTGTGTGCATGCTGTCAAACGAATTGTCTGTTTTTTTTATCTAAGCACGCTGTGTTGTGCAGCTTAAATGCTAACAGCATGGGGATGTACATGTTCAAAGTCGATGCTATAATCTGCCATCGAAACAGAGATGTCCTTTTCAACTCCATCAAAAGGAGAGTATGCTTAATATGCGCAGTCCTTTTCCTCCTTCAGGAACACGTCATCTAAATTCGCTAGCAACCAGGCTTGGGGAGTAACGGATTACATGTAATGGCGCTACGTAATCAGGATACAAAAAAATGGTAACTGTAATCCGTTACAGTACAAAGAAAAAAATGTATTCAGATTACCAGTATATTTTATACAAACGGGGGTTACTTGACAAGATTACATTTTTCAAATCAAATGTGTGACCAGCGGCAGACACGACAGTGCACACGCAATGCAACACGTTACGACACCAAACAAATTATGACGACATCCCACGCTGTGCACGGCATGCCAATGCACATGAATCCCAAGTGCCCACGTTACGTGGAGGATCAGCAGCCTGGGACAGCACAACAAAACTACATGGCCACGGATGAGAAATCCGCTTTTGCTGGGTGGAAATTCCGCCACCACTTCGAGTTTCATCCACATCAAAAAACAACATCTCTGTGCAGCGCAAGTTATGCCTCCCGGCAAAGAAAATGCTATCCTCATCAAGAGACTCAACCTCCAACTTAAAGAAACCTTTACAGGTACGGATAAACGATATGTGTTTTGTGTGTTTTGCATGTTTTCCATTCTTGTTCAAACTCTACTGTGAATTATTACCATCCAATCTCTTTTTAACACTTTAAAAGCCCTTCCTGGGACGGTTTAGATGGGGAAACCAAACATGTCTTCAGTGATGTTTGCAAAATTTCAGCCAAAAGAGGGCTATTGGCACAACGATATTATTTCAGTCATGTACATGAAATCTTAAAATCAGTTTAAAATACAAATAAGTGATAAACACACAAAAAAAGAAAATAAAACAAGGCTGTAGCTGAATCAGCTTTTTCTTGTTTTTAAGCCTCTCATCTTACATGAGCGAAAAGGAGTAGGAAGAAGTAAAAACTTATGTAATTCTACCCATTTAAATTTTAATTGAAATCATAACACTGTCTTAAATTTCTAAAAAAAAAATACCATACCCTGTACAATTTTCCTCCAAATAATCAGTAAGCACCTATGTACTTCTGGAAAATCATTTCTTTATGCTTTTTAAAAACAGAATTATGCTCAAAATTTGCTTTAGTTCTGCACTCAATCTGTTCTACAGTCTAACTCTACTAACAGTGATAGAGAAACTTTTCAATGTTGTACACACAATTCTAACTTTTAGATTAGACAATTTTAGACAGTTGTCTTTATTTACATGTTTGGGATTGAAGTAATCCAAAAGTAACTACAAGTAATCAGGTACATTACTTTTATATGATGGTACTTAGAGTAAGTTACTGATTACATTTTTAAACAGGTAACTTGTAATTGTACTGGATTACATTTTTAAAGTAACCTTCCCAACCCTGCTAGCAACGTAGCCGTACCGTTATCGCTGTCTGGTTTCTCCTCCAGTATCTCCATGGCGTTTTCCCAGGCTTGTCCTTCAAGCCCCAGAGCGACTGCAAGGGTTTGCTTCTTTTTGTCTGGCTCCGTAACTCGTGTCCAGAGATTGACTTCATTCTTCAAGCATTCGTAAGGCCTGGCGTCATCAAACTTTGGTGGGATTTTATAGTCTGTAACTGTCCTCTGCTACCAGTGTTAACTATATTAAACACAACGTTTATGCAGCTCAGCTTTCGGCAGCTTTATTCATCCTCGAGGTAAAACATACTGGCAGTGGTTCACCACAAAACATCTCCTGCTCACCGGCGCCCCCTCAAGCCCCTGTTCCACTGGTTCAGGACCATGTCCAAAACACATTTGACTATAGTAAACAATGTAGAGGAGAAATACATGATAGCAATCAGAACTCAGAAAAGGAGGCTGGGACATTTTTCTGTTGGTATGTTGGTGAACAGGTTTCTGGTATTTCTTGGTCTCTGTTGTTTTTACTTGGACTCCGTCCTGCTGTGACTCAGATCTGTTCTCCGTGTCGAAGGTAAGAGACTCTTTCACTGCTTTAAAGACTGACAGTTGAATTTAAGAGTTAAAAGAGCTGTAAGCTAACAGTTAGCCACTGATTCATTAGCTGCTCTGACTGCAGTAGCAGTGCTATCAGTTAGCACACAGGCTAAGCTAACCATGCTAACAGAGCAGCTGTGGACAGCAGGCTAGACGTGCTCTGTTTGTAAAGTGTCTTCAGATAACATTTGTTATGAATTGGTGCAGTTTGATCCAAATGGATCGATAATGATCAATAAAATCAACAACAGATTTTTTCAGCTCCATCAGACTAGCACCACACCTTAACTGAACCTGGACTATTGCCACCAACACAGACACTCCTCTGCTCTCCTCTTCTTTGTTGCTATGGTAACCATATACCTGTCTGCTGTGAGCACCTGGGGGTGTGAAGTTGTCCTAAATATCAGCACTGATGAGATTCAGTCCTAGCTCAAATAGATTACAGTCAAATCAAGTTTAGTGTTTTTCTATGGGAATAACTGTGAATGATATGAACTATTCCTGCATATTCTCTACATTTTGAATTAAAGCTTAGAGTACAATCTTAATTTACAAGTCATGATAAAAAAACAGATAAATGTGTTGAATCCAGAGTTCTCTCTAAGTAAAGGTACTTAGACATTCTCAGTCATCTTAACTCCATTTTACTAATCCAGGGCACGGACATTATTAAGAACTGGATACAAAAATACTTTAAGATGTCATAAAACTATTGATGTTCTCAGTGAGCTATTGTTGAGGTTATGTTATCATGTCTTTTAAGCTCAACAAAACTGGAAAAAACTTAAATTCAAACGCAGCTTAAATGCATGTAATTCCAGCGTGTTAAAGTTCTTCAAATGTTAAAATTGAACATTTAATCCACCCAAATGTGGCTCATATTGTGACATACTTGGGTGTGTAAACATCAGAGAGACAGAAAGGTTGACTCTGGTCAAACAAATCCTCTTCCACTGAGTCCTGATCAGCATTCATGTGAGTCTGCATTAGTGCCCCACAGGTGGAACATCACTAACTGAGTGGGTAACTTCACTCATGGTGTTCTACTGTCTAAGCACAAAAGCAGCAGTAAAAGCAGGAACATGCTCTGAAAATGAATGAAGAAAAGTAAGAGCAGTAATGACCAGATGAATGGACGTGTGCCCAGCTCTGTGAATAGGTCTGCTACTCTGGTCCTCACTGCTGATTGGTTCAATACATAAAAATCAATCAATATTCTATTTAGAATCAGCTGGTTGGTTCTGCTGATGTTGAGCTGCAGTCTGAACTTAAAGTCCCCTTACTGGTTGTAAAACGGTCCATGATGAAGGTGAGCTCCTCCTTGTAGGTGTGTGCAGGTAGATGAGACTGACAGTGATGATGATGATGATGATGATGAAGGTGAATCAGCAGCATCTTCTCTCTCTGTTTCCTCCACAGCTGAAGCTCCAAAGTCTCTGTGACTGGATATGACTTCAGCAGCTGAACTCCATCAGTGTTGTTGTTGTAGTGACAGAGTGCAGCTCTCCCAGCAGGGGGCGCTCTTTTATGGATCAGTGTGAGGACCCAGAGGAGGCAGACCCTCCCTCTACAAGCTCTCTGTGTGGAGAACAGGAAGCTCTGAGGTGAGATAAAGATCTCTGACTGTCCATGACTCTTCTCCATGCCACCGCTCAGCACTCACATCATCATCATCATCATCTCCCTCTCTTCCACTGACCAACATCTCTCAGTAACTAATCATGTTGTTTGTTTGTGTCAGGATGAAGGAGCAGAGACCAGACTCTCCTGGACCCAGCTGTGTGTCCATGAGGAGTGATCAGTCTAAAGGTCTTCCCATTGCCTTTAAAGATAGAGATCATGTTGATATAAGGTGAGAATTCTCTGAATATTGTTATAAAAAATCTGTTGACCATAAAATCATATTGGTCATGATTGAAGATTCCCGTCTTACTTGTCAAGAACCACTTAAACAGGACTCACTGTACTTTATTTAGCATTGAAATAATGGGAATGAAATGCTGATCATCAGTTAAGAAAGTAGCCATTAGTTGACTAGTTTTAACAGGTAGACTCTGATTCAAATATATCTCTGCTTTTCTCATTACTGTGTTTGTTTGTATCAGGATGAAGGAGCAGAGACCAGACTCTCATGGACCCAGCTGTGTGTCCATGAGGACTGATCAGTCTAAAGATTTTGTTATTACCTTTGAAGATGAACATCCTGCTGATGGAAGGTAAGAACTGGATGAATATTGTTAAAGAAAAACTATTATTGTTATTCTATTCTGCTTCATTGCACGTTCTTACTGCTCTTTTCTAAATTAGAAATAATTGTCTGAAGTTACTAATGTATGCACAGGTACATCTCAAAAAATTAGAATATCATGAAAAAGTTCAATATTTTGTCACTCAGAGTGAAATATTTCAAGCTTTTATTTCTTGAAATGTTGATGATTATGGCTTACAGAAATGAAAACCCAAAATTCAGTGTCTCAGAAAATGAGAATATTGTGAAAAAGTTGAATATTGTAAAGTCATGGTGTCACACCCTAATCAGCTGATGAACTCCAAACACCTGCAAAGGTTTCCTGAGCCTTTAAATGGTCTCTCAGTCTGGGTCAGTAGCTACACAATCATGGGAAAGACTGCAGACTGGAAAGATGTTCAGAAGACAGTCACTGACACCCTCCACAAGGAGGGTAAGGTCAAAGGTCACTGCTAAAGAAGCTGCTTGTTCACAGAGAGCTGTATCCAAGCATATTCATAGAAAGTTGAGTGGAAGGAAAAAGTGTGGCAGGAAAAGGTGGACCAGCATGAGGGAGAACCGCAGCCTGGAGAGGACTGTCAAGAAAAATCCATTCAAGAATTTGGGAGAGCTTCACAAGGAGTGGACTGAGGCTGGAGTCAGCTCATCAAGATCCACTACACACAGACCAGTCCTAGACATGGACTACAGACCAGTCCTAGACATGGACTACAGACCAGTCCTAGACATGGACTACAGACCAGTCCTAGACATGGACTACAGACCAATCCTAGACATGGACTACAGACCAATCCTAGACATGGACTACAGACCAATCCTAGACATGGACTACAGACCAAACCTAGACATGGACTACAGACCAATCCTAGACATGGACTACAGACCAATCCTAGACATGGACTACAGACCAATCCTAGACATGGACTACAGACCAATCCTAGACATGGACTACAGACCAATCCTAGACATGGACTACAGACCAATCCTAGACATGGACTACAGACCAATCCTAGACATGGACTACAGACCAATCCTAGACATGGACTACAGACCAGTCCTAGACATGGACTACAAATTTGGCATTCCTCATGTCAATCCACTCCTGAACCAGAGACAACGTCAGAAGCATCTTACCTGGGCTGTGGAGAAAAACTGGACTGTTGTGGTCTCAGTGGTCCAAAGTCCTCTTTTCAGGTGAAAGTACATTTTGCATATCAATTGGAAATCCAGGTCCCAGAGTCTGGAGGAAGAGAGGAGAGGTACAGAATCCTCGTAACTTGAAGTCCAGTGTGAAGTCTCCACAGTCAGTGATGATTTGGGCTGCCATGGCATCTGCTGGTGTTGGTCCACTGTGTTTTCTGAAGTCCACACTCAACGCAGCCATCTACCAGGACATTTTAGAGACCTTCATGCTTCCTTCTGCTGACAAGCTTTATGGAGATGCTGATTTCATTTTCCAGCAGGACTTGACACCTGCCCACACTGCCAAAGCAGGGCTGCACATTATCTTTTATTGCCCATAGCACTGGTGCTACAGAGGTTGACAGTCTTGTAGCACAGAACAAAAACCTGTAGCACAATATATAAAATGTTTGTTACATCTCTAAAACCAACATGAAACCAAAATATATGCTTAGTAAGTGAGTGTACTTGAAAAACGAAACCAAAACAGCCTAAATTACAGCTCTCATTAATGTCTACCAAAGCAAACAGCCAATCACAGAGAAGAGAGACACTGATGTTTCTTCTCCACATTCAGACACAAAACAAGAGCAAACAGCTGGAAGCTGACTATCTTTACATAAGTGTTGGTGCTTGAAGATGAGTAGAGCAGTATGATTTGGAAACTAGACTTTGAGATCAGACAGAGGAGCAAATGAGCTCAGTTTGTGCTGCTGTTTGTTGCTGGAATCCTTTTGTTTGTATTCATCATTTTTTTTTAACTTTAGGCAGGACCAGCAGACAGCTGAAGTCTTTTTCTGTGTTCATCCTCATTACTTAAACTTTAGTGTGTTCTAGAGACTGAAGTATGTTTCTGTGTTCATCCTTAAACTGTGTTTCAAGGACTGAAGTGTTATATATAACATATACAATTTTTGATATATTGGTATTGATATCAGCTAAATTTAATTTGTTAATATCCCCACGTGTATAAACCAAATATATTGTGTATTCCTAGTCAAACTAAAAAATATAGTAAAGTTCTATATTGTTATGTGGGCCTTTTAAATGGATTTCTTGCAGGTCAGTTCAAAAGGACAAGGGTCACAGTTGGCTCACAGGCCATAGTTTAGACACCCCTTATATATTTACTGATACTCAAGAGTAATAGGAAAATATTCCTAACATTGTTTAACACTCATTAGGCACTGTTAGAGTTTGGTCCATATTGTAGTATCACACTGGGGTGTGATATTTATAGAGCCAGCGGTAAATGAACAGATGCTCTTTTTTCTCTCTAACACAATTTAATCATAACATCAGTACTATAGGAGTTCAGTGGTGATTTAAAAAAAAACTGTATTGATCTTCTCCTCTGTGCTCCTGTCTCTCTCTCCCTCATCTCTCCCTCACACACTGCTGTCTGTCTGTCCGTGTCATATCAGACCTGTATGGCTTGCTAGCTACGATATTAGTGGAGAAAAAAATGCCTTTTTTTATACATTAATCTTTGATCAGAAGTCAGCACAGACTGAGCGCTCTGTCCTCTCACTGACAGCCAACTCACTGCGACCGTCAGTGAATAATTGGAGAGGACAAGGCTAACAGAGAAGTAAACTAGCAGATACAGGTTTTTAACATCGTCTAGCCTGCGTGTCTTAAAAATTGGGATTATAGCAGCGCTCCTCTTCAACATAATGACACCTGTACGGCGTCTGCCCTGAGCCTGCCCCGTCTGTAAGAGCTGCAGCAGGTCACTCTCTCACCATCGCAGAGTGTGGCCGCTCGCTCTCCAGATGTGCAGAATTACACATTATTAGAGGAAATAACATTCCACTTGAATCTAAAATGTACCAGAAATAAGAAATAGATGGACTGGCCATGAAATTCAAATCTCAAATCAAAGTGAAGTTTTAGGTATGGAGGACTGAGAGTGCCAAAATGAAATATATAATTCATTAATTATATAAATGTGCCATTAATTAATTAAATATGCAATTAATTAATTAAATGTGCCATGAATTAATTAAATGTGTAATTTATTTAATTAATATTTAATTAATTCATGGCACATTTAATTAATTAATGAATTATATATTTCATTTTGGCACTCTCAGTCCTCCATATTTAGGAGCAACAAGTAAAACCTGAAGTCTTACCTGCATGTCTGGCATGCACACACCTCTCTCGCTGTCTCATAGGACCTGTGCAACGAGGAAAGAAAACCTCTTAGCACCAAGGTTGTTACAGTTAACTAAAACTAACTAAATAACTGAAATGAAAATTCAAAAAACATTTTAGTTAACAGAAACTAAAAACTAAGCTTTACCAAAAAAAACGAAAACTAACTAAAACTGACAGTGCACTGACTAAATAAATAAATAAAAATGGAGACAAAATATCCTTAGTTATTAACCTGACATGCCAGATAGATTTGTTTCACACATCCGTCTGGGAAAGCTTCAATAGGAGACGTTTGGGAAAAGGCAGAGGCTTTGAAAAAAACTTGGAGGGTGATTGGATGAACATTCTGTCTTTCACATCTCTACGGGCCAATCAGAGCAACAAAGCACGTGACGTAGCCGCTATCAAGCAGCGCATGCGCAGCTTCCGAGGAATAACGCGAAACATGGCGACTATAGACATGTAAGTACTCGACTTTTGTCGTTTTTGAAAAGAAAACAACTCACTGCTGTTCTTTGTTCTTCTTTTAACAAAGAAATGTGGTCAAGTTCTGATAAAACTGGTGCTACTGCAGCATCCACGCTAATCTCTTCCTCCATGACTGCACCAGCTCTTGTTGCTGATACGACTCCGCCAGAGCCTTTGAGGGGTCTGGAAGCTAGAGGGTCACGTGGTTCATGTAGCAGCGGAATAGTTCCAAACAAAGCTTGGCGGGCCATTTAAATGAACTGCTTAGCCGCGATTTCTGGTAACTACTTACCAATATTTTCGTTTTTTACATATATATACATATATATATATATATGTATATATATATAGATATATAGATATATAGATATATTTCAGTGTGACACATATTCTATGCGTGTGTGTAGGAACATTATTATTGCGATACTGCTTTTAAAATTGCTGAAAATTTCTATGAAAAGGAAGAATGTGGACAGTAAACTAGCTGGCTTTACTTACGTTCTTGACTAGCAAACATTGCTTGGCACAGCAGTGTTACTAAATTTCCTTTATAACATCAGGGTTGGTGATTTTGAAAATTACTGACTTGTTTTGTTTTAACATTTCAGACAAAGAAAGAAGAAGCCTGTGTGATACTCCTGTGTAGGAAAACATGCTCAGATGTTTCAAGGACAATGTCTATGCTGTAACTCAGCTTTATTAACTTAAAGCATGTAGGAAACTCTGTCTTGTGAAGTATAAAATATCTAAGTGATTTATCTGTAGTCCATACACGATAGCTGTTGCAAGATACTCCATGTTGCGATATGCTGTTGTGGAGGGGGAAAAATCAGAATCGTATCCTACTGTATGTATGTATATAAAAATATGAAAGTGACAGCTGGTGACTGGACAGGAGGAAAACCAACCCATGGCATCGTGTTACTTTATACTAGTTATCCATACTTTCTAATATTCAACAAAAAGTGTTCTAGCAATAAAACAATGGCTTACACGATTTCTTAAAAACATTTTATTCAATCCTGTTGTTTCCAGATTAACAATACAGGCCTAATGCAAAAGAGTATTCATCAAAGATGTGAGATGTAACAGGAAGCAGACCAGTGTTCAACACCTGTGTAGGCACCCAGTACGTCACAGTGGGAATTTACATGACACCCTCTGATTTAAAAAGGAAAAACAAAAACCATGAAACTCTGGAATTAACAGTAACAAAGCAATGTGTTCCACTCAGTTTACATATTGGGAGACTATCTTCATCGCTGCTGTGAAGCCTCTTGTTGCAACCAGTCTTCCAAGAGCAAGAGAGAAGTAAAGGCTGGCTGTCCTCTTTGGATCTTGCAAGGTCAGAAGAAGTCTAGTCAATAAAATCTTAACAGAAATCAAGCTTTGGCAGTTTAATAGTGACTGGAAAAAGCAGTATTTTGAATACTGTGTAGGTCCTCCAGGGCAATATCTCCTGTGTGCAGGCTGAAGCCTCCAGATGCACACTGAGAAGCTGCAAAAGACAACATATTTAAGCTAACGTTAGACTACTACTACATCTTATGCCAAATAATAGCTAAACAAGGTATCACATCATCTTACATAACCTCATACCTAACATTTAAATAAACTTGAATTGCAACAAACTTTGACTATTATTATCAAAATGGTTAGCTTACATAAAAATGTGGAGATTTAGCCAAAGCAAACTTCAAAAGGCAATTATCAACATCATCCACTTACCTCTTCTGAGGCATACACCGCGTTCCACATTATTATGCAAATTATATTTTTCTCTGATTTTCCTAAATATTAATGCAAATGACAGTCAGAATATTTTTCAAGTCATCAGCCGTTAGAGCATAATTCAGATGTTTTTGAACAAACTTCATAATGACAACAATTATTTAAAAAAAAAAAAAAAAACCTCAAAATGCACTGTTCCACATTATTAAGCACAACAGCTTTTTAAAACATTTTATAGGTTGTAAAGAACTAAAAATGGTCATTTGTTGAAATTGCAGCATTAGGAGGTCATATTACTGAAATCAAAGCTATTTCAATCAATAACATCTTAACAGGACAAGTTCCATGTTAACATAGGAGCCCTTCTTTGATATCACCTTCACTATTCTTGCATCCATTGAACTTGTGAGTTTTTGGAGAGTTTCTGCTAGAATTTTTCTTTGCAGGATGTCAGAATATCCTCCCAGAGCTGCCTCCCACCCTCATAGATCTTTAGCTAGAGGATGCTGCAAAGGTTCTCAGTAGGGTTGAGGTCAGGGGAGGATGGGGGCCACACCATGAGTTTCTCTCCTTTTATGCCCATAGCAGCCAATGACACAGAGGGATTCTTTGCAGCATGAGATGGAGCATTGTCATGCTTGAAGAAAATTTTGCTACAGAAGGCACTGTTCTTCTTTTTGTACCATGGAAGAAAGTGGTCATTCAGAAACTCTATATACCTTGCCGAGGTCATTTTCACACCTTCAGGGACCCTAAAGGGGCCTATCAGCTCTCTCCTCATGATTCCGGCCCAAACATGACTCCGCCCCCTCCTTGTTGACGTCCCGGCCTCATTAGGACATGGTGGCCATCCACCAACCATCCACTACTCCTCCATCTGGACCATCCAGGATTGCATGGCACTCATCAGTCAACAAGACTGTTTGAAAATGAGTCTGCATGTATTTCTGGGCCCACTGCAACCATTTCTGCTTGTGAGCATTGGTTAGGGGGGGCTGAATAGTAGGTTTATACACGACTGCAAGCCTCTGGAGGATCCTACACCTTGAGGTTGGTGGGACTCCAGAGACACCAGCAGCTTCAAATACCTGTTTGCTGCTTTGTAATGGCATTTTAGCATCTGCTCTCTTAATCTGATGTATTTGTCTGTCAGAAACCTTCCTCATTATGTCTTTATCTGCACAAACCCGTCTGTGCTCTGAATCAGACACTAATTTCTTCACAGTTTGATGATCATGCTTAATTTTTCCTGAAATATCGAATGTTTTCATTCCTTGTCCAAGGCATTACACTATTTGACACTTTGTAGCAGCAGAGATCCTTTTACTTTCCCATATTGCTGAAACCTGTGGCCTGATTAATAATGTGGAACATGTGGAAAAGTGCATTTTGAGGTTTTTATTTTTTTTAAAAATAATAGTTATCATTATGAAGTTCATTCAAAAACATTTGAATTATACTCTAACTGCTGATGACTTGAAAAAAATATTATGACTGTCATTTGCATTGATATTTAGAAAATCAGAGAAAAATGTCATTTGCATAATAATGTGGAACGCGGTGTAGTGTGGCAGTCATATTTGATTAAAATTGCTGAATAACCACGAACACCCATCAAACTAAGAAGCTAACACTTAGCTTCAGACAAAACAAACACTAATGTTAGTATTAGCATATTAGCACCCATTGTTAGAATAACATTACATTAGCTAATATCCTTAATTAAAAAAGACTTTCAGTAGGCTACAAAAAGTCCTGCAATAGCTAAGTTATTGAGGATAATTTCAATCAAAGTTCCCCGATAGTAAAGGTAGGATAGTTAACTGTTGGCATTAGTCACGAGTCTTTGCTAACCTAACATTAAAACTAATATTTTGTTTGAAATTGACGAGCTATCACGCTTTAAATTACATCGTTAATTTGATTCAAATGTGATCATTAAAATGTCAACTGTAGCTTCCTTCCTGTAAATTGACCTTCAATAAATGTGAGAAACATACCTCCATAGGAATCCTACTGCCATGGTCGCAATGTTTGGAACTATCGGGGGCTCCCATGATCCGCCATTGCTGTAAAATTATTGGCCCATTGGTGTCTATGGAGTTGACATAACTCTTTCTCTCTCTCAACTTCTCTGGACTCCGCCGGTCCGACAGTACTGCCCCTGGAAGCTGATTGGTCCTTGGTCACTTTCTAACCGGGCTCAGACGGTTCAGATGGGAGCTTAACAAAATGGATTCGCCAGTGAGAAACAAGGAAATGGGCGTATCCTAACCCTAACCCTATGCAAGGTTACTTAGTTTTAGTCTTTGGCTGCGTCTCACTTCTTCTGTTTTATGGCTTGGGTCTTTGACGTGAGTCTTTTCCATGAGTCTTAGTCCTGCCCACCAGAGACTCATGGAAAGACTGGAGTAATTGATGCGGAAGACTGAAGCCATCAGACCGACGATTAACGGTCAATGGGACGTCCTTCCCTCTGCAGCGTCCCGTAAACATCAGTTTATGATGACGCTGCCCTGATCATCAATCAGCTGTCAGGAGGCACAAACAGCTGATTGGGTCTCCATACATTTCTTCTCATTTATTCTAATAAAATCTCCACATTCACAGAGTTTGGTCCCAGTGTGGGATCAGAAAACACCTGCATGAAGAGAAACCTGCAGTAAAAGGTGAAAAGCAGTCATTTTCAGCTCATTGAAAAGACGTCTCTATAAAGACGTCGCTGAAACGTTGTCATATTTTAAACAACTATTATTGGGCTAAACTTGGACTAAGTCAGATGGACAAAACATGGCTCAACTTTCTACAACTATCTTTTGACTAAATTAAGGTTATGATGGACCAAATGTAGAAAAAATCCTCTAAGTGATGTCGGTGTTTGGTGGGAAAGGGAAGATTTATATCTGATTCTGTTGATCTTATGAGCTTTTAACATGTTTTATGTTTGACGGTAAATCAGAAAACTAATCAAATATTAAACTCCATACTGATTCACTCTTTAATAATGATTTTATTAAATATATTCTCAATATTTCACTGTAAATGCTTATTTCAAACACTTTCTTAAATCCCAGCCCATCAGTTATTGAGCCTTATAAAACTTCTGATGTTAATGTTCTCTTGAGAGTCCGTTGAGTCCGTTTATCATCTGTTGTAAACTCTGTTTCTCCTCCATTGTTTATTTCTGCTGGTGCTGTAAAGTTTCACTGACATCCACTGTATAGCAGCGTCCAATCAGAGAGAGATATCCAATAAGGGGGCGTGTCGTGAGTAAAAGAGTTCTGGGAAGTCTGCTCTCATGTGTCTTTGATCATCTGTCTTCAAATCTCAGTCCTCGGTCTTATGGTTTGGGTCTTAAAACCACGTAAGGGTCTTTGGGATGGTCTTTAAGATGGCTGATCAGAAACTACTTCCGGTTTGAGCGAAGCCGTAGGACCAAAGACCGATCAATAAGAGACTTGGGATTCGGCTTTTGACACAACCATACTGACTGGCACCTACACCGGAGTCTGGGGAGTGTAAAGTTGCCTGATCTGATTGGTTAAGACTTCATGAAGTGGTAGTTTTAAGTCTGGAGTTGTATTGAAACATTTAAATAAATAAATGTTAAGTGAAGAGTAACCTGTTTTAATGTTTTTTAAAATGTATGACTCTCAGACTCAGCCCCGATGTCTATCTGTAAAAAACTAAAACTAACACTAAAACTAATTAAAACTAAACTAAAAAGAAGCATTTTTGCAAAATAGAAACTAAACTAAACTAACAAAACAGCAATCAAAACTAATAAACACTAAACTAAAATCAAACACAGAAAGTGAGAATGAAATAAAAATAAAAACTAATGAAAAATCCCAAACTATTTTAACCTTGCTTAGCACAGACCAATTTTCTTGTAGCATTTGCGACATTTATGCCGCACTGTACAGCCCTGCAAAGGTACCAAACGCTGGTTCAATGACCATGGTGTTACTGTGCTTGATTCTGACCTGAACCCCATAGAGAATCTATGGAAGATGAGAGACACCAGAGCCAGCAATGCAGATGACCTGAAGGCCGCTATCGAAGCAACCTGGGCTTCCATTACACCTGAGCAGTGCCACAGGCTGATCGCCTCCATGCCACGCCGCATTGATGCAGTAATTCATGCAAAAGGAGGCCCAACCAAGTATTGATGCATAGAAATGTACATACTTTTCAGAAGCCTGACATTTCTGTTTAAAACATCCTTTTTTATTGATCTTATTTAATATTCTAATTTTTTGAGACACTGAATTTTGGGTTTTCATTATCTGTAAGCCATAATCATCAAAATTTCAAGAAATAAAGGCTTGAAATATTTCCCTCTGTGTGTAATGACTATATAATAAATGGGTTTACCTTTCTGAAATGAGTGACAAAAAATATTGAACTTTATGATATCCTAATTTTTTGAGATGTACCTGTATAAGGGATAAAAGCATACATTTGTGCCCTACTCACAGGTTATAACAGAGACAGAATTAAAAAGTTGTTCTCCATTTCTCCAACTTGTCTCAGCGCTATGACACATGAATGTGTGCTGTATGAAGCTCTCTGTCAGGAATGGATCCAGCGGGATTTTAAAGAAGTGGCAGGGACACATCTTGGCATTAAAAATATCCTCAAAACTGTATGTGATATTTTAAGTGGGGCAGTTCATAGTTGCTTGCTTAAAGACAGGGGTTGTTGTTCCACAGTGTGTAAAAATGAAGAGGAGTAAACACTGCTGCTGTGTTCATCCTTCTCTCAATGCCATTAAAATGCAGAACCTCAATGACTGTTCTTCAAATAAAAGTTGGGAAAGAGTGCTACATTAATTGAACACTACTAATAAAGTCATTCTGAATTATGTTGCATTATAGATATTAAAGAGTAATATTATAAAATGGTATGACAGATTTTTTACGAACCATCCTGTCAAAATGATGGACAACAAAAAAATTCAGCACCACCTCTGCTATATGTTATCATATCTCTGTATAATTATCATTATCATTCCTATAATTACTTGTTATCTCTTTATAAACATATCTATAATTAAACATATCTTGTTTTTTGGTATCAGGATGGAGAGGCAGAGCCCAGACTCTCCTGAACCCAGCTGTTTGTCCATGAAGAGTGATCAGTCTAAAGATTTCTTCATTACCTTCAGACAACCTGCTGGTGGAAGGTAAGAAATTATGAAATAAAAACTATAGTTGTGATGACCAGGTCACTGTTGTCCCTCATTCATCATCATCTCTCCATCATCATATAAATAAACCAGGATGGTTGGATTTCATAGTTTCTAATAACCAGTGGTTACAGTTGAGTTCATCAGCTTACGAGGGCTGGCATTGTCAGAGAAGTGTTGGAGCCACAATATGTTGAAATAATTTGAGTGTAATCCTGACTTTGACCAGTAGATGGAGCTCTAGCTTACAGAGAGTATGAATACAGGAAACTGCATTCAGGCACGAGTGAAAACATGGGAGTTTTTCAACCATGTGACCCTGAGTGACCTCAGTGAAATGGACATTTGATGTTTATAATTATGAGCTTTGATGAGGTGGAACATGGTAATATTGAATGTGTTCAACCACAATTTATCTAAATAAAAGATTGATGTACCTTCATAGTAAGAACAGTGGACATGGATATTTCATCAGAGCTGAGCATGCGTCTGAAAATAGACTCCAAGTAATGCTGCCTAGGATTGGACAGTGGCTATTCTAGGGAGGGGCTTAGCAAAAGGTCACTTATGATCCACTGCTGATCAATCACGGTATTCCTCCTCCATCATCATCATCATTCAGTGTTTCATTGCAGTTTGACTATGAAACACCAAACATCAACATCTCCTCTTTATATAAACAAATAATAAATATATTTAAAATATATGCATCTATAAACATATCTTATGTAACCACATCTTCTCTATATAAACATATCTTGTTGTTTTCAGTAACAGGATGGAGAAGCAGAGCCCAGACTCTCCTGAACCCAGCTGTTTGTCCATGAAGAGTGATCAGTCTAAAGATGAATTTATTTACTTCAGACAACCTGCAGGTGGAAGGTAAGAAATTATAAAACAGATTTACAGCTATGTTGACATGTTATCAGTGTGGTGAGTCGCAGGGGCCCACAGGCTGTAAACTTAGAAGGCTTTATGAAAACCAGTGGATCCTAAATAAATCTTTTATTCCTTGAGAAATTATTTATGTTAATATGGTCTTATATAAGTCAGCTGTATGAGCCAATGAGGGCTTGTTTCCATAATAATGATAATAATAATAATTATAATTATAGTTATAATAATATTTAATTATTAAGTTCTTCTTTTTCTTCTTATCATTATTTTCATTATTATTTTATCCGTATAGCACTTTTAAAAACAAGGGTTTACAAAGTGGTTTGACATTTGAAGCAGCAAGAACAAGCAACTAAACCCAAACAAAAGACAAAGACAACAGAACAATGACACCCAGAAATATCAACAGAACCCAAACAGTTCAAGAACCTGAACAGAAGACATGATCGAGATGATAAACTAGAACCAGAACTTAGATGTCACTGATACCGAGCAAAACCATGATATCACACACATCATTAGAGCGCAGTCATCATTAGAGACCTTACAAACTCAGACATCAGCTGACATCATACAGTAGGTACCATAATAACAATAAAAAAAACATTTGGAGGCTTTTCTGTCATCATAATTTCCAGTTTCTTCTAGTCTCTTCAGGGTGTAGTGAATCCCTTTATTGGACACCTTTAGGTGTTTTGTGATTTCTCTGTCAGTGTATCCTTCTTTACTGTATGCACTCATCTGAACTCTTGTTTCTTTACTCCGCTGTTTTTTTAGACATTTCTGTGGTAGTCTGTCAGCGATCTGGACAGAGTTGAGATTAATTGGGTTTTTTGTATGCAAACTCCAAAGCCAAAGATCTAAAGTGAATATTGTAAACTTTGATTGTTTTTTGCTTTTGCACTGAAGTGGTGACTCTTGCAAATCCTCTCAACCCTAAAACAAAGCCCTTCTCTTCTTTTGTTAACATCATTCAGCAATGGTCTGGTAACATCCATGTATACCTAAAGGATGAGTGGGGAAAATGGTGCATATCAATGAAAGAAAAGTCTGATCATGTAGTAAATATATCCAAAAATCCATAGAGTTCATACTGGTTTTTAAGAAAGTCATGGTGAACAGAAACTTGAAGTTGCTTCCAAATAATGGCCTGTAGTTTATATGAGGTAGTACTGGCTGTCAATGCTAGGAGGCAGTATGACAAAGCAGGAAGATAACATGTAGATGTGATTTAGACAGGACTGATTTTTATCATTTAAAATGGTCCAAAGTGATCTACAGTTTACATAAAGAAGACAACGTTAAAAGGCTGAAAGGACACACGGAAGAAATAGAGTGAAACTAAAGCAATAAAAAGTGGTAAAAGTGGATTAATAACTACAATATCACTGGTCTAATATAGCAGTTACAGCAACTTCCTGTCAAGCGGCGTGCTATTGAAATGGTCACCATCATCACTAAGCCATCCTTTTATGAAACATGTCAGTTTTATGCTGCCTTTATTTGAAAATCCGAGCTTGGTAGGTTCAACAGAGCCAGACAAGTAAAGAAACTGCCTAATTTTGTGACTTCCTGTTGCCAGTAGGGGGTGTTGTGAGGAGATGTTTACGTGTGGGCGTGTTCAGTGTGATACTGTCCTTGCCAAAAAGAGTAGATCACAAAACAATGTACACTAAAGTTACAAAGGTTTATAGTCATTTTGCACCATTATTTTGAAATTGAGATGAAGTTAGGGACTTCCTGTTGGGATTTAGGGATGGATAGAAGAGGCTTTTGTAGGTCTGATGATGATGACCTATATGCAGACCCAAAATCATAAACCTAGGTTGAATGCTGTGTAAGGACTGACTGTTTAAAGGGAAAAATGAAAAATTAGAGGAGGAAATGCTCAACTGGCAGAAGGGGGCGCTGTTATAAAGTAATGGTAGAGCTGAATGAAGAGGTGTTAGGGGGTTACTTTTTAAGGAAGTGATCTCTTTCAGTGAGCCAACATACATACCACAGTAAATGAGATTATCATTTAATCCTCCCACATTTACACTGTGCCATGTTGTTGACCTCTCAGACTCTGTCATTAAATGTCCTTAAACCTGATATTTTTTTCTACAGAGGTCAGCTGGAAACATCAGAGTTCTTCAATGATCAGTCCAAGCAGCATCAAACAGAGCTGGACTCCTTATTTATGGTGTGTACATCATCATTAACAGTGGAGCACATCTATCTAGATATCATGGTAAACTGTTTCTCAGTCTGTCTGATCAAACCCAGGCTGTCCTCTAAACATTCATTTTCTCTTTGTGTTCCAGCTGCTAGAGGAGAACATTATCACCTTTGTGAAGAAGGAACTGAAGAGACTTCAGAAGGCTCTGAGTCAGGAGAACCCAGAACGTCTCAGTGAGGATGAGGAGGTGTTGGTTGGTGAAGATGAAGAGCAGAGGAGCAGCAGAGAGGCTTTTCTGAAGATCACAGAGAACTTCCTGAGGAGAATGAAGCAGTACGAGCTGGCTGACTGTCTGAGGAACAGTACGTTTATCAAAGTGTAACCAGTATTTATACCTTAGTAGATTCGGTGCCAATTGAAATAGTAACACACCAACATCTATTAGGCCGACAGGAGGAGGTAAGTAAAACCACAACGACGCCTTTATATGAAGAAACAAGTAAACATTTATTAACACAAAATTTACCCCGTGTGCACTTTACAGTGGGTTTTTCTTCCTAAAGGGTAATACACATGAAATGAAATACAGTAAAACTTTTCAGAGCTCTTAACCTTTTTTACAGCCAAGTAAACACAAAATTAATTGTCCAAATCTTTTTTTTCCCTTATGTACCCGGGTACTATTTTTAGTTGTAGAAGTAAAGTTCCTTTAAATAGTAAGTAAGTAATAATAAAAAAAAAAGTTCAAGTCTTCCTCAGTTTAGTTAGTGAGTGAGTTTGTGTGTTTGGGGCCCATATATCTGTTTGTGAGATCTCTTATCTGTGATCCAAAGCGGAGAAGCAAATGAAGACTCTGAGTAAGGATCCTCGACCTCCTTCCCTGCAGCCAAGGTGGTTGGAGTACCGCTCGCACTGGACTACTTCTTTAGTGTCTCAGGACCATAAAAAAAAAAACCTGAATACTGTGCAAACAAAACTAAAATTGATTTTCTTCTTAAAGTATGCAAATGAGTTGTAAAACCTTGCACTAGTTTTCTCACATTAATCACAGTATTTTTGCACAGAAAATAAACCTGTATGTGCTTGTAAACATTAAATTCACAAAACAAAACTTAACAAGCAACAGCATTTCACATTTCTTTTATCAAGATATACAATACTGAGTTCTTTTAGCAAAGAAAACACAGTTCTTTTAATTCTTTCTTTAATATTCTGCACATAGCCACTGAACATCTGAGGAGATTTTTGGATGAAACTGATGGAGGAAGAAGAACTGCACAGCTCTTTGCAGGATCAGCTCATTCACATCAGTTGTTGCTTGTTGTTTCAGGAACTTGTGCTTCAGTTTGCCAACATAAACTGAAGTCTAACCTGAAGGAGAAGTTCCAGTGTGTGTTTGAGGGGATCGCTAAAACAGGAAACCCAACCCTTCTGAATCAGATCTACACAGAGCTCTACATCACAGAGGGAGGGACTGGAGAGGTCAACGAGGAACATGAGGTCAGACAGATCGAAACAACATCCAGGAAAGCACACAGGGCAGAAACTACCATCAGACAAGAAGACATCTTTAAAACTCCACCTGGAAGAGATGAACCAATCAGAACAGTGATGACGAAGGGCGTGGCTGGCATTGGGAAAACAGTCTTAACCCAGAAGTTCAGTCTGGACTGGGCTGAAGGCAAAGCCAACCAGGACATCCAGTTCATATTTCCATTCACTTTCAGAGAGCTGAATGTGCTGAAAGAGGAAGAGTTCAGCTTGGTGGAGCTCCTTCATCACTTCTTTACTGAAACCAAAGAAGCAGGACTCTGCAGGTTTGAAGGGTTCAGGGTCGTGTTCATCTTTGACGGTCTGGATGAGTGTCGGCTTCCTCTGGACTTCAGCAAAACTAAAATCCTAACTGATGTCAGAGAGTCCACCTCAGTAGATGTGCTGCTGACAAACCTCATCAAGGGGAACCTGCTTCCATCTGCTCGCCTCTGGATAACCACACGACCTGCAGCAGCCAATCAGATCCCTCCTGGGTGTGTTGACATGTTGACAGAGGTCAGAGGGTTCACTGACCCTCAGAAGGAGGAGTACTTCAGGAAGAGATTCAGAGAGGAGGAGCAGGCCAGCAGAATCATCTCCCACATCAAGACCTCCAGAAGCCTCCACATCATGTGCCACATCCCGGTCTTCTGCTGGATCTCTGCTACAGTTCTGGAGGATCTGCTGAAGACCAGAGAGGGTGGAGAGCTGCCCAAGACCCTGACTGAGATGTTCATCTACTTCCTGGTGGTTCAGACCAAACTGAAGAGCATCAAGTATGATGGAGGAACTGAGACTGATCCACACTGGAGTCCAGAGAGCAGGAAGATGATGGAGTCTCTGGGAAAACTGGCATTTGAGCAGCTGCAGAAAGGAAACCTGATCTTCTATGAAGCAGACCTGACAGAGTGTGGCATCGATATCAGAGCAGCCTCGGTGTACTCAGGAGTGTTCACACAGATCTTCAGAGAGGAAAGAGGACTGTACCAGGATAAGGTGTTCTGCTTCATCCATCTGAGTGTTCAGGAGTTTCTGTCTGCTCTTCATGTCCATCAGACCTTCAGCAACTCTGGAGTCAATCTGTTGGCAGAGGAACAAACAACATACAGGATCTTTAAAATCTTTCGAACCAGGCCTAAACTTCAATATCTCCATCAGAGTGCTGTGGACCAGGCCTTACTGAGTCCAAATGGACACCTGGACTTGTTCCTCCGCTTCCTCCTGGGTCTGTCCCTGACCACCAATCAGAATTTCCTACGAGGTCTGCTGACACAAACAGGAAGTGGCTCAGAGACCAGACAGGAAACAGTCCAGTACATCAAGACAAAGATCGATGAGGATCTGTCTGCAGAGAAGAGCATCAACCTGTTCCACTGTCTGAATGAACTGAAGGATCGTTCTCTAGTGGAGCAGATCCAACAGTCCCTGAGATCAGGACGTCTCTCCACAGAGAAACTGTCTCCTGCTCAGTGGTCAGCTCTGGTCTTCATGTTACTGTCATCAGAAGAAGATCTGGACGTGTTTGACCTGAAGAAGTACTCTGCTTCAGAGGAGGCTCTCCTGAGGCTGATGCCAGTGATCAAAGCCTCCAACAAAGCTCTGTAGGTGAACTCACAACTGCACTGATAAAGTAGTCTGTATTTAGAAACATAAACTTATTTCTACCTCTGTTTCTGGTTCAGACTGAGTGTCTGTAACCTCTCAGAGAGAAGCTGTGGAGCTCTGTCCTCAGTCCTCGGCTCCTCCAGTCTAAGAGATCTGGACCTGAGTAACAACAACCTGCAGGACTTAGGAGTTGAGCACCTTTGTGGTGGATTTGGTGGACTTATGGATCCACATTCTACACTGGAAACTCTCTGGTAAGGATGTCATTACTTTTATTTAGTTTGCTAACCAATGCATTGTCTTTTGTGAGTTTTTTTATTGACTAAGCTAACATCTTTAACAGGCTGAGTGGCTGTAACCTCTCAGAGAGAAGCTGTGGAGCTCTGTCCTCTGTCCTCAGCTCCTCCAGTCTCAGAGATCTGGACCTAAGTAACAACAACCTGCTGGACTTAGGAGTTGACCAACTTTGTGATGGACTAATGGATCCACGTTCTACACTGGAAACTCTAAGGTAAGGATGTCACAGCATTTTTTAAAACCGACAGTTTTCATCTTTAATCCTCTTGAACGCACACACTAGATTCAGCCAGACTCTCAGATCACTGGAGACCACACACCTGCCCACCTGCCTATGACCTCGTGTGATCAAGTGACTTCAGAAAAAAAACAAAAAAAAAAACAAGGATGTCTGTTAATGCCATCTTGCTGTCTCTCCACAACAGGCTGCCCTGGTGTGTGTTACAGGTGTAGCAAAAATCATAAAACAAGGGAAAGACTCAGGATGAAATCCTGGCTGGAATTAAGTTAAAGTTGTGTTTATGGTTGTGAGCGGTGAAAGTACGTGTGATTTGTCTGGTGACCCTACCTGGTGTGCTTGCTCTCATTGGTTGTTGTGGGTACTCCGTCAGCGGCACTACGACCTAGAATGGTAAATATCAAACATGTTTGATATTTACCATTCAGGGTTTGGGAGGCTATGACGTGATTTGGAGCAGTCAATTAAACATGTTGACACCACACACATGCAGACTACTCAGACAATAATAATAATCATTTGCGACGAGGCTTCAGTTGGTATACGCCCCCACAATCAGGCCTAAAATCTGGCTTAAAATCCTGGAGTGTGTGGCCGGCCTAACCAAACATCTTTTGCAGACTGAGTGACTGTAAACTCTCAGAGAGAAGCTGTGGAGCTCTGAACTCAGTTCTCAGCTCCTCCAATCTCAGAGATCTGGACCTGAGTAACAACAACCTGCAGGATTCAGGAGTTGACCAACTTTGTGGTGGACTTATGGATCCACGTTCTACACTGGAAACTCTCAGGTAAGGATGTCACAACATTTATTTAGTTTGCTAAACTCAAATCTTGTGTTTTTTGTGAGTTTTTGGCTGACCGCTGAGGTCAGCACTACATAAAACTCTGTCAGTGTCTGACTGACTGACTGACTGACTGAGTGACTGACCCTACTTCCAACGCCCTAGCATAACGGAGTTGCCTTTGCTTGGACTGAATGCCGTCGCTAATGGCTGCCTCCACTTTGTTAACTAGAGCCATACATACAGAGTTGCGCTATGGGTGGGGTTTACTTGTGCTGAAAGACCTCTACTGGCTGCCTCCACTGCTCTAAATAACTCAGATATAACTTTAGCCTCTGTTTCACCAGAACTGGGCCACATTTCTCTATGACAAAGAATAAAACAATCATATAAGCTTTTCATGTTTTCAAAGATGTTTTTACTCCTCTGCTGACCTGCTTTGGCATGACTATATGACAGTTGAGGGGGAAAAGGTAACTTGTGCAAATGCTTGTGTATGCTGGCTGCTTGTGTAGCAATTAGCTCTGAATTAATCACAGCAGCACTTAGTCAGAACTGGACATTTCTTTATTTAAACAAGTGAAGACAGCAACACTAAAAGCTTTCTGTAACAGAAATGGTGTTTTTGCTCTTCTGCCAACCCGCTACAGCGTGAGTGTTTGATAGTTACGGGGGGAAGGGTTACTTGTTGTGCTTGTATTTACGGCTGCTAGCCAAACGTTAGCTCGGCCTTAGCCAGACCAACATATTTCTTCATCACAGACAGTGCTGAGAGCAACATGGAAAGCTCTTGCCACAGAAATTGATGTTGTCGATCTGCCCCCTACTTTTGCATGATTATGTGATAGTAACTGGGAAAGGGGTAGTTGTTGTAAACAGCTAATAAGTTGTTGTCTCCCAGCTAATGACTCTAGCAGGCCTGCTAGTGGAGTCATTAGCTGGGACTGAGCTGCAGCGGCGCTTTTGTCTGAACCGCACAACATGTCTAAATCCAAACAAGCGCACAGAGCAACATTAAAAGCTTTCTGTGACAGAAAAAAATGTTCTCGCGCTACTCCAGGTCTGTTTCAGTATGGGTTTCCAATCATGGCGATGGGCTTGTCCTGTATTGTCAACTGTTAGCTTGGACGTCGCAGTAAGACCGCTGCAGTTTACTCCAACCTGGGCCGCCGTTCTTCTTAAAACCAGAGCACAGAGCCACAACGACAGTCTTGTCCAGAAAATATATTTCTTGATTTGAAATTCGTACACAATCTTCAGTTTTTAATTTTTCCATCATGAGCTCCCACTGTCACTCTTTCTCCTCTTGTCCCTTTCTCTTTGACCGTTTGTGCATCTTGTATGCAGCAGTGTCCGCTGCTTCCCTCGTCTGCTGTCATGCTGCATAAGAGTGACACACAAATGCGACGCTCACGCACACACCTACACTAAAACGCACGTTAACATGTTGGTGGGGTAGACTTTAGGCTTCTATCTGTTGAGGGTAAAAGTTTCAGAATACTAGAGGATAAACAGCAGAACTTTCTCCTCTTAACCCTCCTCTCTGACCACGGAGGACCAGCGTGTCAGCACTGTGTGTGTGCTCCAGCTGTGTGTCTCTGTTTCACCCGCATGAGCCAGGGGTGTGCGCTATGTTAAAAAAATATTTGGTAAATATTCCCTTAATACTATAATATGGGGGGAACAAATAAATGTTAAAACCTCTGCATTTGCATTGTTAAGAGAATTCTATACTTAAATGTTTAGCACCTTCATTAGCAGGGAATATGATAAATGTGCTGTCTATTGATAGTTAACGGATATAAAGGATAGGAACACTAACGTAGACATTCAGCTTAATTTTTCACAAATAAAGACCCTTACACACCTGTCTGAGGAGAATTAGAAATGTTCATGAAACTTTATTTAGAATAAATCATTCAATAACAGTTAGTGTTTTATTGTTAGTATAAAATTACTACCATTAAAGACATATGTGACCAAAAACAAAATTAATCTCCATTGACAGTGTCTGTCTCTATCATTGAAGTCTGACTCATGCCTCTGTAGAGTCTCATATGTACACAGAGAAGAGCTTTATTAAGAGGAGAGACAGAGAGAGAGGACAGCATGCAGCTATGTACATTTAAGTAGCCACAATAAATATGGCTCAAAAAATAACAATAATTAAAAATCACTCTGCCAGTCAAGCATTTCAACAGACATCCCAGATAGCTGCGGTCAGCCATAGAGGTTTTTATCTAGTCTTGTTTATTGACTAACCTAACGTCTTTAACAGACTGAGTGGCTGTAACCTCTCAGAGAGAAGCTGTGGAGCTCTGTCCTCAGTTCTCAGCTCCCAGTCCTCCAATCTCAGAGACCTGGACCTGAGTAACAACAACCTGCAGGATTCAGGATTTAAGCAACTTTATGGTGGACTTATGGATCCACGTTCTACACTGGAAACTCTCAGGTAAGGATTCCACTGCTTTAAAAAGTTTTCTATCCAACCTGCTCTTTGTTGTGTGAGTTTGATTATTTTATTGGCTAACCTAATGTCTTTTACAGGCTGAGTGGCTGTAACCTCTCAGAGAGAAGCTGTGGAGCTCTGTCCTCAGTCCTCAGCTCCTCTATTCTTAGAGATCTGGACCTGAGTAACAACAACCTGCAGGATTTAGGAGTTGAGCAACTCTGTGATGGACTTATGGATCCACGCTCTACACCGGAAACTCTCAGGTAAAGATGTCACAACGTTCATTTAGTTTGCCAACTAATATGTTGTCTACTGTGAGTTCTTATTGACCAACCTAACGTCTTCAACAGACTGAGTGACTGTAACCTCTCAGAGAAAAGCTGTGGAGCTTTATCCTCAGTCCTCAGCTCCCAGTCCTCCAGTCTCAGAGAACTGGACCTGAGTAACAACGACCTGCAGGATTCAGGAGTGACGTTGTTGTCTTCTGGACTGGAGAGTCCACACTGCAGACTGGGCTCTCTCAGGTAAGTGCAACTATAATGACAACTGCATCAAATCTCCCAGTCAGATATGTGCAGGAACTCCAGAAACCTGTGGGACTCAATGAAAAAGATGAGGACCATGTCCCCTGCTAAGAGCAGTCTAAATGTGTTCAATGAGGGAGAAAGGGCAAATGAGTTAAAGGATTGTTACTGCTGGTTTGAAACAAGAGACTTCTCACAGGAACAAAAAGAAGCTCTGGACATTTTACCTGCACCAAACTCTCTCAGGCTCCAGACTGCCCCTAAATGGTCGCTTTTTTCCCCTAAAATTTGAGACAGTGCAAGTAAATTCTTCATCTACTCGTGCATGTGCAACCAGTAAATTTGCATTTTTTAAAATTTTTATTGAATATTTTTTGTTGCTGACAATCTTCTGCTCCACACTTAAGCCCAGTTGTTGGCGATAATGCACAAATGAGCTGGTTTGCCATCCGACATTAATTTGAAAAGAAGAAGAAGGCAGGCCAATGTGTGTGAGAGCAGGGGGGCGAGGCGAGTCTTGGGGTTATTGCGCGAATCTACAGGTTTCACATAACTGCTGTAAACAATGGACAGTGGCGAGGAGGACTATCGGTGCTTACTTTCTCTCCACTAAAACTAGTGTGCCAGAGGAGATGAATCCTGATAATGAGTCCGACTCGTTTTGTGAGGAAACAGTCATGGCCAGAAAAGGCAGGAAATTCTGTTTTTGGGATGAGTGGCTGCAAGAGTTCACCTGGCTGAGGTATTTCAGGGAAGACGAATTCAATGAACTGCAAATTCTGCTGTTGATACCCACAACATGAGGGGAACATGAAATTTGCTGATAAAACTGGCACTACACAATGAAAACATGACACTTTGAGCAAACACAATGCCAGTCTGAAACATTAGATAGGTCCCTATGATTTCCACATTAACAGAATCGCGGAATTGAACAAGAAAAAATAATTTACAATTTAATGCAGAAATCGCGGAAATTGAATGAATTTGACTGAAATGCTGTGTTTTTTTAGAGAGGAACGTATATCTGAGGAATATGTTACCGGGGGAACACTAAAGCGGGGGACAACTTGTCCCTCACTCACAACACACCCCGCCCCCTCCTAAACAATAACAGCATGTCAAAGCAGCTGCATGAAACACCGGCAAACATCATGTAGTCCCATACGGGGCTGCACCGTGGGACATGATGTTGCACCTTCAAGAAAACTCATCCATGCTTCGAGTTATTTTACGTCACCACACCACCTGAGCGGTGTGCCTCAGCTCACACGAGGCACACCGCTTAACCTTCGGAGGCTCAAAATCAAGTCGGACAGACTTGAGATTTTATGAAGTCCTGGAGTCTAAATAATTTTAAATTCCAGTAACAGTTATCTTGATAATTCATCCTGTAGATACTGTAGTTCCCTTTGGTTGCTTAACGAGCCAACACGTGTCTGGATTAACGTAGCGCTCTGATATGAGGCAGACGGGCAGACAGTGAGGATGGAGAGAGATGAGGAGAGAACCGTTACAGTCAGGAGGAAAAAACAATGCATAATCAAACTGCATGGACTGTTACAGACTGAGAGAGTAAAGAAAAGTTTAGGTAACAGGTTTACTTTTAACAGTTTAACTTTAATGTGATGTTACTATCACTGCATTTGAGAGAACAGAAGGATTTCTTCATTTACATTATAAACATCAGTTAGGATGTGATTATACTCGTGAATGTGTCTTAAATGTTGGAAAATATCTGACTGTTACACTGGTTATGATTATTTTATATTAGGGTTATCCAAACAACAGCTCCTGGGCCAACTGTGGACCTTTTTCAATAAAATTAAGGTTATTTCTATTTACTTAGTGAACATTTGATTCATTTACATAAACAAACAAAAACACTTTTTTATGGTTCAATTAGTGGAAAGGTTAAAAAACGGAATTCCAAAAAAATAAAACGGAATTTGGAAAAAAATTAAACAGAATTTGGATAAAATTAAATAGATGTCATAGGGCCCTAATAAAATGTGCGGTGACCTGTGTAATGAAAGTGCAACTCCACTCCCAGTTGCATTAAATGTGAATATTTACTTTGTACGTTGATTTTCAGTGTGCGCCCCTAAATTTTCTGCTTGCGCCCCTGACCTGACCTCTTCAAACACGAGCGCCTCCATCCAAACCATGCATGAACTCGCACTTCACTCCTGCAAAGCTTTCACCCTCTGACGTGGGGTACGTCCCAAAGTGACATGTCCCATTAGAGTAATGACAAACAACAGGTCTAAGTCCCACAACAAACAACATACTCAGAAAACTGCACGCTATCTGGCTCCTATCAAACCTGATTCTCACACAGTCAGCTCTCTCCCCTGCACTCTAAAATTTGCCCTGCTAAATGTGAGGTCACTATCTAATAAGACTTTTATTGTTGGTGATGTTATTTCTAACCATAAACTTGATTATTTGCTGCTAACTGAAACGTGGTTTGATGAATCTGGAAATAAGAAACTTATTGAAGCATCGCCTGATAAATATATTTTTTCTCATTGCCCTCAAATAGACAGGAGGGGCGGGGTTGCAGCCTTGTACAAAGACATTTTCAACTGTAAAACTGTGAATGTAGGTAATTACCGGAGCTTTGAATATCTAGCTCTATGTCTGTTTCCTGTGTCACCTGTTGTACTTATTGTTACAGTCTATCATCCTCCCAAAAGTAGACAGGGTTTTCTTGATGAATTTAGTGAGTTTTTATCCAAAATTTTAACAGACTTCGACCATATAATTATCTCTGGAGATTTCAACATTCATGTTGATGTCCAAAACAACACAGAATCTAAACAGGTTCTCAGTTTACCTGATTCATTTGATTATAAGCAGCATGTCACTGGGCCCACACATATTAAAGGTCATTCACTTGACCTTGTCTTCTCTAAAGGTCTTGATATCACTATAACCAAAATAATTGACTTTGCAATTTCTGATCATTATTGCTTATTCTATGATTTAGTGTGCACTTCCAAGAAAACAAATGTAGACAGAATATTTAAGAAACGTCACATCCACTCAAATACAGCCAATAACTTTATTCAGGAATTTTCTAATCATTCATTACCCATTCTTGATGAGTTTGCTATCTTCTTTCATGAGAAAGTTTCCCGTCTTAGAGGTGATATCCTAAATTCTCAGTGGATCTCACCTTATCCTGTCTCATCACTAAATAGTTTTACTACCATTGGCTCTATGCACACTCTCTCTCTGGTAAACTCACAAAATCTTGAGGAAGCTGTTCTGAGTCTTAAGTCCAGCACCTGCTCTCTTGATCCACTTCCAACCATATTGTGTAAAGCGGTCTCCCACTGTCTAATGAATCATATGGTTAACATTATTAATAGCTCTCTGCAGACTGGCATTTTCCCCGCTGCTCTTAAATGCATTGTCATAACTCCTGTATTAAAGAAAAACAACTTGGAACCATTAATCATCAATAACTACAGACCTATTTCTAACCTCCCTTTCATCAGCAAAATTATGGAAAAAGTTGTTTTCAACCAAGTCAACCATTACCTCTTAACCAACATCATACATGACAAATACCAGTCTGGTTTTAGAACTAACCATAGCACAGAAACCGCACTGGTAAAGGTCATCAATGACCTCAGGATCAACAGTGACACTCAAAAAAATTCAATCCTTGTCCTGCTTGATCTTACCTCCGCCTTCGATACTGTAGACCATGAAATTCTCATTCACAGACTCCACAATTCTGTTGGTTTATCTGGTCCTGTCCTTAAGTGGTTCTCATCCTACCTACAAAACAGAAAGTTCTTCGTCTCAGTTGGTAATTTTAAATCTGCTGTAACACGTCTTCTCTGGTGTTCCACAGGGCTCAATCCTTGGGCCATTACTCTTTAACTTATATATGCTCCCACTCCAAGACGTCATTAATAAACACAATATATCATACCACTCATATGCTGATGACACACAACTGTACATTTCTATTTCTTCTGGTGATTTTAGTTCAGTAAATAAACTTTTACATTGCATACAGGATATTAACAATTGGATGGTAAACAATTTCCTAAACTAAACTACAGTTAATTCAAAACGCAGCAGCCAGAGTCCTAACACACACCAGGAAATATGATCATATCACTCCAGTCCTCAGAACACTCCACTGGCTCCCCGTACAATTCAGAATCATTTTTAAAATCCTACTAGTCCTAATAATCCATAAAGCTCTCCATGACAGCCTACAACCCAACCCGACCCCTCAGGTCCTCAGGTGAAGATCTCTTAGCAATACCTAAAATCAAAACGAAGGCTGCCGAGGGGGGCTTCAGCTGCTGTGGTCCTTTTCTTTGGAACAACCTCCCTGCAGACCTGAGGTCTATCCCAACTATATCCTTAATCAAAAGTAAACTTAAAACACATCTATTCTTGAAAGCATATGAATAATTTCTGTGTTTATGTAGTCCATGTGTGGCCACATGCCCACTTTTGTCTCCCAATGTTTATTTATGTCTTTTCTCTGATATGATTATTCTAAAGCCTTCTCAAAGGGTTTTTATGATTGTGAAATAGTTGTTGATGTTTTTAAACCCTTCTTGTAAAGCACATTGAGCTTTCCTAAAATGAAATGTGCTATATAAATAAAGTTGATTGATTGATTGAATGACTTCCCTCTGTAGACTGAACAGGTTTAAAATTGTATTTGTTCCTGTGTCTAGAAAACTTTAAAATAGCACCAAGTCAGCAAGAACACTACAATAGACTGGACTGGGATTTCTCTTGGATATTGCACCGGTGCTCTGACATCTAATGGTTTATGTATTCTAGTATTTTTGGGGGGTGGGGGGAGGGGTTAAGGATACTCACTGTCTTTGTTGAGGTGTGTTTTCATGTGTAATCTGTATGTTGTTGACTCTCGTCTTCTGTCTGCAGCATGGGTGAAGAGCCAAAGACAAATGTCTCAGTCTGTGGAACGATAAAGTTGATCTTATCTTAGGACAGGGTGTTGAAGACTCTCGGTACCATGAGCTAGCCTGGATTTTGGAAATGTAACGCCTCAGTTTCAGATGTAAAACTTATCATCTCTATTTCTCTCTGTGTTTGTAGTCTGTCTGGCTGTTTGGTCTCAGAGAAAGGCTGTTCTTCTCTGGCCTCAGCTCTGAGCTCGTCCTGTCTGACAGAGCTGGACCTGAGCTACAATCATCCAGGAGAACAAGGAGAGAAACTACTGTCTGATCTAAAGGAGGATCCACACTGCAGACTGGAGACACTGAGGTACAGACAGAAACACACAGAGAGACGGACTGGTACTAGCTACTAAAGTTGGCTCTCAGCACTTCAGCTCTAAAGAGGCTTTTTGCCATTTGAGCCTAATTTCCAGTACGTTCAGAGTGCAGAGAGCACACCAGGCAGCAGCTGCATGCTCAGCAGACACACTTTCCTAAAGAGGTTGATAGAGACAGCAGGATTTTTGGCTGACTGCTGAGGTCAGCCCTATAGGTGGCTCTGTCTGTGTCTGACTGAGTGATCCTCCTTTCAGAGTCATACCATACAGAGCTGGGTTTGCTTGGACTGAATACCCTCTAATGGCTGCCTCCACTGCGATAAATAGAGCCAGACATACAGAGTTAGCCAATGCTTTAGCATTGTGTTCGTTTCACTAGAACTGGGCCACGTTTCCGTTTGACATAAGGAATAAAAACAACCCAAAAAGCTTTTCATGTTGGGAAAGATGTTTTCGCTCTTCTGCCGACCTGCTTCAGCATGAGTGTGTGATAGTTAAGGGGGGAAAGGGTTCCTTGTGGTGTGAGAGCCTGTATACAATGGCTGCTAGAGAAGCGATTAGCTCAAATTAGCCACAGCCACACTTTTGTCAGACATGGACATTTCTTGAGAAAACAAAATAAAACAAAACAAACCAAAAAAAAAAAAAAAACACACAGATAGCAACACTGAAAGCTTTCAAAGACAAAACAGATGTTCTCCCTCTACTCCCGGTCTGTGTCAGTATGAGTTTACAATCATTTTGATGGGCTTGTCCAATATACACGGCGCCTGCTGGCGTGTTAGCTGCTAGCTCAGATGTTGCTCTAGGAAGGCCTGAACAACTTTTATTTTAAAAAACAGAAGGGTCATGTATTTTATTATTTTTACTTTAATGGAAATCACAGGAGACTACTCAAACTGCATTATATGTTTTTATGTAAAAAAAAAAAAAAAAAAATACAGCATTGAACATATTAGAAGCCATAGAACTGCTGATGGATTGTCTAAACAAATATATTAAGAATTATGTTAACTTTTTGCTTTTATTTGAACAAAATGATTTAGTCCAACCGTTTTGCAAAAATAATGACATGAAGTTAAACCAATCATGGGTCTAACAATGCTTAATTTTTCTGAAAGCCAAAGTGGTACTGAAGGAAGAGCCATCTGGGAGCCAGCTCTTCTTGCTGAACTGAACCGTATGATCTGGATCTCTGAAAAGAGCAGGAATTAGGATGCTTCAATTCTCAACCCACAGACATTAGGAACAGCACAATTACACAACTCTACAAAAAGTCACTCTGCCAGAACACACACTTCAGTCAGACATTTCTACAGACATCCCACATAGATGTGGTCAGCCATATACAAGGTTTTAACCCAGTCTTTTTTCCAGAGAGTTAGAGAGAGCTATATATTTTGTCTTACTGTCTTTCAAGCTCCACTATGACCTCATTCCAATGGATCCCAATCCAGTCCACATTTCTGACCAGTTTCTAGCAAAGTCAGGCTTTTATGGCTGTGATAGAATTTTTTGGTTTAAAGCTTCTTCCTTTGATTGAGGCCCAAACAGCAGCTCACAGGATAACAAAAAGCTTTTAATCCTCTGTGCGTAAAGGAGAGTGCAAAATATGAGGACAAGTGTGTGCCGGGGTTATCATACAGCTGATTTAAGCTCTCTTATTATAAAATTGTAATGCCAAACTATTATCCACTGAATTAATTCAGTTATGATTCCATTTCATGTCTTAAAGAAGTGGAATTGTGATCTTGATTGCTGATGTTTGAACAGAACATTGTTTATTAATCCTGTGGTGTTTTCACTTCCAGCTCTCATCAGATGGTTAAAATCGCTCTCGTTGCAGTAAAAAACTCTTTTAGCTGAATATTTAATCCTGCTCTGGACACACACTGTCCTGTGACAGGAGAGCTTGTTTGGTGCAGCACTGAAAGGCATCCAAAATTACGCAGAGAGGGAGTGCCAGGGAGATTCAGATACACGGACGCACAGAAGAACGACTGTAGGGGCTCATATGAGTTCAAATGTCGGGGTTTCATTCAGCAGGAGGAGTTCTTTGAATTCTGATAAGGCTCCACATTATAAACTGTGGGGGATAACTCTCTGCTATGAACCTATCTCTCTCTCTCCTCACTGGGCTCTGTATAGTTAACGTAGCTACTGATCCCAGGTCAGGTGAAATAACCCTGTTGTCTGATCAGATATCGTATTAATCTGTTGCTGTTTTACTAAAAACAATTATTATGTATACTGAGTCATCAACACGTATAAATTCATCAACAGTGGATACTTTGTGTGATGACATCAGTGCGTAACGTATTTGCGCTTAGGTCTGGATGTGTTGAGCAGTGTGAGTGTGGGCCAAAGGGGGGACAGAGGAGGGGGTCAAATGGGCTTTGGCACGGTCAGATGGCCTGGTGTTAGTGTGTCACATGAAGAATACAAATTTTTGTACAGATGAGGATTAGGGCCACTGAAACAAAAGATTAGATGCAAGTTTTTTTACTTGTGAGAAAAAGTCAGAATAAATTTGCGTCTCAGAATGTTTTTGTCAGTGTCCCTAATCCTCCTCCATACATTTGAATCTGTCCTGACCAATCCCTGATGTATAAACTGGCTCTGTTTCTTCCTCCAGGTTGGACCATGGTGGACAGCACAGACTGAGACCAGGTCTAAAGAAGTGTGAGTGTCTGAATTTTTGATCTGTGAGAACACAATGATGAATTTGACTCATGAATCAGGTAAGGATCTGGACCAACAATGACTGAGGCTGTGTCTGAATCCATCTCAGTCTTTGGATCTGAGAGTATGAACGTCCACGTTCACAATCACTGACATTCATCAAACAGAAACAGTTTAGAGTTCTGAGGAGAGGAAACACTACGGCTCAGTCCCTCACAGGTTGGATTAGACTTTTTACTGTCATTTTACCGGACAGGGTCTTTGAAAATCCAACATACTGTTTGACAAGCTGTCATTTTAGTTTCCTCTCTTTAATATTGTTAATATAAAATTATGCAAGACTTTCTAATTCATAGTATTCAATTTCTAAAGCACCTTTTCACTACTAGTAATTTATCCAAAGAACAGTCTTTGAGGTTCTGCATTTCTGATGGAACGGAGGGAAAAGATGAACACAGCAGCACAGCTCCTCATGTCATTCTTTACACAGTGACAGCGGATTCGACTTACCAGGTGGTGTAGGTGTGGAAAATGCAAACCCATGCTCGGGATCTCACCTGCTCAAAACTTCCAAATGAAGTTTCTCTGCTCTCTCTCAGACCACTGACTCTCCATCTGTTGAAGCTCTTCTTCTTCAGTGTACTCCAGTTCATCCAAAATATCCTCTTGTATTCACAGTAAACAGCGCATCATCATCACTCGGGTTGAAATCACTCATGTCACTTTTGTTTTAACTTGGTGTGGTGTTATTATTCCTGTAGTAGCCCGCAGACCCACACAGCTGATCAGAGGATCATTGCGTGGCGGAAGGAGACAAAATTGGGAAAGTTGCATCGTAAATTATTGCCTGACACAGAGGGGGGCTTTTTTGGGAGAAGTGAACTGCTTTGTACATTTTTGACACAACGTACAGGCGAGCCAACAAATTTTCTTGGTCCATTTTTATGTAAAACTTGTTGAACTACGCAGAAAAAACTTTCTCATCTATAGCCACCATGCTGCAGACAGTAGTGGGTAGAGTACACAGTTACAGTTACTCAAGTAAAAGTACTGTTACTTAACAATTATAATTACTCAAGTAGAAATAAAAGTACCCATAAAAAAGTACTTGAGTGAGAGTAAAGAAGTACCCCATTAAAAATCTACTCAAGTAGTGAGTACCTTTATTTTGTGCAGTTTATTAAAGTGAATGCATTATAACACATTATTTAGGGATAGTAAAGTAAACTGTACATTGTCATAAATAAAGTAGCATCACTTGCCAAAAGTAAAAGAAATAAAACACTTAACTTAATACATAAAACAGCAGTCAAATTATGTTTGTTAATCACAATTATGGGATGAAAAATTCAATATAATGAGGTAAAACAGACTTTCTCTCATAATAGTTATCTTATTTCTACATGATGATTTTAATCTCACATACATGAATTTGTACCTTGCAAATCTTACTTTTTAATCCCATTATATTTATTTTATCATGTGTGAATGATTTTTGGATCATATTTATGAACTCAATCTTGGCCTCATTTCTGACTTTTTGCCCTTTTTTAATTTCATTTTTACTTTTTAGTTCAGATTTAGGAATTTTTATCCTGATCATCACTCAACAAATTTGGCAAGCCAAACTTAAACGTATTAAACCAAAGACAACTTTGTCTCACTAGCCCCACTTTATAACCATGTTAGGTATAATCACTGATATCAGAGACATGCCACACACACACGATAACAGTATCACCTATGACGTAACGTTAAAGAATGGCGTGTAAAACCACATTTGTGGCAGAGTTGCAGAGGTGGTTGGACATGTGACGTCATTTATTACTGACACAGCTGTGTCTTCACAGTCTGTTATACGTTCAGATAACTAGCAGTGCAGTCGTTAGCTTGTTTAGCTTTCTTACCATAACGTGCTTTCTAAGATTTGATGTGCTATTTTTGGAGCTTGACATTTCCCACATTTTAGGTAGACACAATAGACAGCGCATTATGAGGCTGTTGTTCCTCGTTGTTTGAAAGACAAAGAGTCTTGATTTTGGTCCAGAGATGAACACGCTCCTCTGAAGGAGACGCAGGTATGATATCTTCAGCCATCATCTCCAACTGTTGATAGTTAAGGGGGAGGGGCCACTCGTCCGTTTACTCTGTGGCGATGAGGATTTTACCTCACGCTGCTGTGAGAGCTCAGCTGAGTGTAAAAAACACTTCATGAAAATAAATAATAGATAAGTAGAAGTAGCGACCAGTGTAATACCCAATGTAATAGAGTAGAAGTAAAAAGTACTCTGCTCAATAACTACTCTCAGAAGTAGGATTAAAAAAAAAAAAAAAAAACTACTCAAGTACATGTAACGGAGTAAGTGTAACGCGTTACTATCCACTTGTGGCTGCGGATCTCTCTGAGCTCGTAGTAACCACAGGATCACTTCAAATCACTGGAAGCTGTAACACTTAACTTTTCTCAAGCTAGCGTTAAACAAACAATAGGGGGAACTTTTAAGGAAAATAGAAGACCTTTTAAAGTAAAGAAAATATCAAAATGCAATGGACAACAGTTCTGAACAAATATGATCAATAAAGCTTAAGAGAATGTAATGAACTCAAAAAGTTTCACATTTAATTAATCACCACCACCCAAACGAATGCACACCTCAAGCGTAAAGTTAAATCAAAAGTCACAACAAAAATAAGTCAGTCTTTATAATTTCTAAATAAACTAAGAGTCCCAAACTAACAAAAAAACACAATCTTGTCCCACTTCAAGCACTTTTAAGTGTCTTCTAAGTCTTTTAAAGTCCGTGATGCACGCAAACACAAAACAGTTTATAATCCTCTAGGAAACGAAGGAAAAACACGATAAACCCACATGGCAAAACCTCCAAGATTGCCCTGTATTTGGCTCCATTAATCTCCATCAACTCTGGCCAGCTCCCCTGTCCCGGCTGAGAAAAGCATACCCACAGTATGATGCTGCCACCCCCATGTTTCATGGTGGAGATGGTTTGTTCAGGGTAGGGATGCAACTAACAACTATTCTGTATAATTTTCCTTTCACTTCACAATTATGTGCCACTTTGTGTTAGTCTATCACACAAAATCCCTGTGAATTATATTTACGTTTGTGGTTGTAACATGAAGAAATGTAGAAAACTTCAAGGGGTTTGAATACTTTCACAAGCTGCCGTATTTCCTCCAGAGAGTTCTGGGTCTGCCCTGAGGTTTTTCTGTCTCATGTCTGTGTTGTTGAATGTCGTCTTCTGTCTGCAGCATGGGTGAAGAGTCCCAGACTCATTTCTCACTCTGTGGGACAGTAAAGTTGATCTGATCCAATCTTCCAGTTGGACAGGTCTTGGAGACCTCCACAGGGAGGGGACCAGGAGGATCCTGATCAGCTGACTCCTTTAGATGTGAAGATCAGCAGTTCTACTCTGACCTCCTCCCCTCTCTAAGGCAGAGACCTATCTCAGATGCTTCTATCTCATCCTGTTGATCATTATCCACATACAGCACCATCATGTGTGCTGCTGAGTAATGGTGGATGTAATATAGCGCCACACAGTGGACACAGGAGGTGAAGTTAAACACATGAATCTAAAGTCAAAGCCATAGAAATGTCTGAACTCTAAACTGTTTGGTGTCTGTCTGTGATTGTGGAGCTGCAGCTCACCGTGGTCTGTTCACATTCAAATAGAAACAGGAAGTAGAATTTCAGGGCTGATAAACAGGATTCAGGGTTGAATATGAAATGTTAGTTTGACTCTGTCAGTAACCTTGTTCAGGAATGATCAGATGATAACCATCAGCTGTTTTGTGTCTCATTCTCTCCATCAGATGCCTGTGAGCTGGAAGTGGACACAAACACGGTGAACAGAAGACTCAAACAGTATTACAGCAACACCGTGATGACATTTGTGGAGGAGGATCAGTCATATCCTAATCATCCAGACAGATTTGGCTGGCCTCAGCTACTGTGTCGGACTGTTCTGACTGGTCGCTGTTACTGGGAGGTTGAGTGGAGAGGGTGGGTTTATGTATCAGTGAGTTACAGAGGAATCAGACGGAGAGGAAACAGAGAGGAATGTATGTTTGGATGGAACGATCAGTCCTGGAGTCTGTTCTGCTCTCATCGTTGTTACTTTGTCTGTCACAATAACAGACGAACAGACATCTCCTCCTCCTCCTCTTCATCCTCTGGTAGAGTAGGGGTGTATCTAGACCATCCTGCTGGCTCTCTGTCCTTCTACAGAGTCTTCTCTGACAGACTGATCCACCTCCACACCTTCAATACCACATTCACTGAACCACTCTATCCTGGGTTTGGCTTCTCATTTCTAGAATCATCAGTGTCTCTGTGTTCTCTGTAGCTCAAACTCTGCTGTCTAAATTCAAAGCTTAGTCAGACTACACACTAGATAATTCATCATCTCTGATCAAGCATTAATGGACTGATCTCTGCTCACTCCTGGTCTCAGCTGGACACCAGACTTTAATCACACACAGTGACCACAAGGTAGAGGATGTATCTGGGCAGAACTAGCCATAGGAAGCATTTCACATCCATTCATTGGAGGCTACATTTGTTGTCTTTGTCTCTGCTTACGTGTTGTTGATTTACTTTGCTGTGTCCATTAATGCCCAGTGCAGTGCCTTCACTTAAACAAAAACTGTTAAAGTCCAGCCGCTGGTTCTCTAAGTTTGTAGACTCCTGAGTCTGAGTTTTTCTTTGTTCTCAGTCCACCATCTTTAAAGTCACATGTGAAACCACATGTGGAGCCAGATGTGTTTTGGCCATATTGGCTGAAACTCAATCTCCTCCCTAAACCCTGAGCCCTTATTGATTTAACTGACTGCACCTGGAAAGTGACTGAGTGCAAGAGGCTGCAAGGGCTCGAAGAGATAGAAGCAGGAATGGGACAGCCCCATGTTTTTGTTGACATTCGGCAACTATCTATTCATCACACTTTGCTTTGTAAATAGTTTTTTGTTGTAGTTTAGTTTTATATGTTATTTGTTTAAGTGTCATTTATTATGATTTATGCTGCTTGGTTTAACAAATTCTTTCATAGATTTAAAGAGAAGTTGTCTGTGGTTATTGTGCATAAACATAATATTCTGCTGATGAGAAGGTCAGAGCTCAAATCTCAAACTTACTTATTTAAAAACAAATATTTGTTCAATAATATTTAAACCTTAATTCTGAGACTGATTTTTGCTCCTTTTTGGTTGTTTCCTGTTTCCAGGGTGGTGCCTTGTTATTTATTATTCTGAAATAATAATTTTACCTACTTAAATTAATATTTATAGTAATTATTAATATTTTACAATAACTGAAACCTAGCATTAAAACCCCAACCAAAGTTTCTTTTGATAAAACTTAAAGAAAAACACAAACTCAGCTGATTTCACATTTATGGAAACTTCACTTTCTAAAATGTTTTCCTCCAATTACTCGTTCTGCTAAACAAAAAGAAAGACACAATTCTCTACGGTTATCTGCAGGTTTGAGAAAGTCCAACAGAATTAAAAATAAACCAAACAAAAATAGATTTAGTCTCTAACTCCTTTAAACTTAGCTACATACAAATCTGATAATGAATATATTCACAGCAGCCAGAATAGATTTTAACCTGAGCAGTTAAAATCTGAAAATAACATCAAGTCTACCTGGAAAATAATCACCCAATTAGTCCAAACAAAAAAGGCCTCTTCACAATAACCTGTAACCTTTACAGATGATTTGAACCCCTGTTAAACCTTTATTTTATCATTAGTGTGACAAATTCACAGGCTACAGCTCTCAGTTTGTATGTGGTATAAACTGTTAAAGCGTCGGATATGTTCATTTCATGGAAATAAATTCAGTATTCAACCAAATAGAAATCAGCTTAATTTACAACGACTACTTCATTTAATCTGGGATAAATATGAGTGGATGTCACTGCATTTAAAGCTGTGTTAATCAGACTCTGTACAACTATAAAACATAATGCATTGTCTTTAGACGCCCCATCAACTTAGACGGCAAAAACTCAAACAGTCAACTGTAGGGCCGACCGATACGGATTTTAGGGGCAGATACCAGCTCCAGGGAATAAAACATTCCATTAACAATATATTGGACGATTAAACTTTTACATGTCATGTTTTTATTAACATCTGTTCAGAACATCATACATTTATTTTAGTATAATTCATGGTAGAGATGTTGTTATTGGTGTGCCTTTCACACCAATCACACAGATGTGTCTAATGAAGCAGTCAGTGAGTGTATTTACAATGATGAATTTATTATTATCTGTAGGTAACAGGTAAATGGATAAGCACCGTCATAAAAGTCACTGCTAAAACACCATTTGAAATGCTCCTCACTGATATCCTCTAAACGTGCATTCACATTTTCTCTCCTCTATTTCTCTGAACGGTGAAGTCATTGAGAATCTAACTCTGACCAGAAACAAGTTTACAAAAATACAAACCACAATGATGTTAGCTCACCTGGGCACAAAGGCAAACAGCCACAAGAGCACAGCTGAGCAGAGGAAGGGCCGTTCTTTCTTCAGTCTATGGGACGGATGGAGCAGCATCAGAGTCGCTCTGTGAAAGATGGAGAACTCTAGTGGATTAGTTTTCTAAAGACAGATAAAGCAAAAAAAGCTCTGAACCAGTTTCACAGCTCAGTCAGCCTTCACTGGTAGTAGGGAGGTTTAGTAGCTTTTGACTTCAAGTCATGATCAAAGGTCCCCTTTGGCATGGAAGTTCCTTAGCGCCATAGAAATAAAATGTATCCTAAGACACTAGTGAGATCACACTTTGTATCTAAAATACACATATTTTTTAAAAAATGGCCACTGATCATACTTGAGAGGCCCATATCTGCTTCTGTTATAGCTATAATGACAAATGTGGTGTCAAAGTGTACATTTTTGGGATCAAGGAATCCAATAAAATAGGTTTCAAGTTTAAAAAAACAACAGTATTCCCCTTACCATGACAGTTGGGGGATAAATATTCACATTTCACATAAAAAAATGTGTCATCAAAGTGACTTTACTTATCTTTTCCTTTAAAAAATTTAAAATGTTGTATTTAAGCAGTGCAGCTACTTCTGTAAATTACATTTGTTCAAAGTAGCATGAGATTTTGACCAGTCAGGAGTAGCCTAGGTAAAGCAGTTCCTGTGACAACACATCCTATCTGCACCAGGGGATGGGACAGCTGTTGATGTCAGAGGTCACAGGATAACACTGAGGTTTGTATGACTTTCTCATTGAATAGAAAAACGTTTTTTTAACCCTTTACCTACTGAGCCTAAAATGGTGATTTAGACACATTTTGTCATTATGGCTGTAAAACAGTGAGGAAATGCCCCAAGTCTGAGAGCTTTGGTCCCTTTTCCCAGGAGTACTTGAACTTGACTTTTCAACATCTGGTTAATGATTATTGCACATTATATGGAATTGTCAGCAGTTTAAAAGAAGAAGAACAAACCCAACCGGATTTGTTTTTCATGGCTTTTATGAGAAGAAATGTTGTTATTGCTCATGAAGCTTTGATTTGACATTTGAAATGTGAACCTATACATGTTTAGAACAATCAGCAGTCATTTTTTGAGTCTAGGACTCTGGGTGTGGAAAACACAGTGCAAAAGATAACTATATACATAGGAGACAATTAGTGCAAATAAAGGTGGAAAAATGCATTCTCAACATTCTCAAGTAACATATCATTATTGCACATGACAGACACGCACAAATGCCACTAACACTATTTTTTTGAAAACAAAACACTATGGGCGGGTATCTTTGTGTGAGTGCAGTAGGACATGTTAGTATTTTCTATTTGTTGGTAGCTGCATGTCTAACTTATCGGGTATTTTTGCAGACTGAATGAAAGGGTAATGCTTTTATTTGCTGTTTTAAAGTCTAAGTGACTGGTATTTTTATCATCTCAGCCAGTTTATTTACAGTGTAGAGAAACTATTTACAGTGTACGTTAACACACACAAACAAAAGTATTTTCTTTTTTCACTGTTGTTGAAGGTTGTACATGCATGAACAGATAGCAACAATTACAACCAGAGTCTCCATCACAACTACGACCCCTGCTGTCTGATCCTCTTCTCTCTGCATGACATCCTGCACCCTAAACACCAAGAAACACAACACAGAGCTACGCAGGGCTTATGGAGCGACGCCCCACATATAGCAGACACACAGAGCCTTTGGTTACAGAATCATGATGGATTTTTTATGACAAACAAAATGTACTTAATGTGGCAAATATAAAACTGCATGTTAAATATGTGCTGCCCAGACCTCAGAGTTGATTGGCTGGTAGTCGTGTTAAATGGAGCCAGCCAGACAGTGTTGTGGGCATGATCACTCAACCCTTTTGATCATCCCTTCATCTATCAACCTTACCCTCAAGTTTAAATGTATGGCCATCTGTAGGCCTTGGAGAAAAGTAAGAACAACTGCAGCACACAAATCAGATCACTTCCAAGCAACAGTGGTGATAGTTCCTCTCAACCTTTTGATTGGGGAGTCAAACGTGTCTTCCACTGATCTGAATGAATCATCACAGCTCTGTACAAAGACATTTACAGCCGTGAGTCGTCTCCACCGTGTCTCACTCATTTGAATGTTTGTGTTTGCATGAACAAAATAAGGTCAAAGGAATGCTACAGGAGATACTCACACTCTCAGTTGGTCCAGTGACAAACATCCAAATGATGGATTAAGATAAAGCTGGAAGAAAGGCTGCAGCAGCAACACATCTTCCCTATCCTGTTGTATCTGTTGTCATTTTTGTTCCAGTAATTAGGTCTGAAAATGTTTATTTCAACAGACAAATCACATAAATGTTCACTTCACAATGATTTAAAGAGAGAGAAGATGCACATAGATATGGCTACGAGCTTAAAACCAAAAGGACTGTTCAACTTTTGAAAATAATTAAAATAATTCCTAATACCACTGTTTCTTCTGTTTCTGTTATAACATCTGTAATGAAATGTTGGCATATGCAGCAGCAGCAGCTGATGTATTAATCTTCATAGTATCTCACACATGTGTAGAGCTGGGAAACCCTCCTTCTACCCCTAAAACAAATCTGTGGCCAAGGTCAAGCTAGGCGGCACCCTTTCTCTGGGCCTTTTCACCCCTAGTAATACACCCAGAGACCACCAGAGGGTTTCAGCCCTTAGGACATCCAGGGGCTTGTGGCAGCCCTATTACATGCTAACTCCACCCTAAAGGTGTGGACTGTTGTTATATTGTTACCTTTTTCTCTCAAACCCCTGGTAATATGCAAGGACATCCAGAACATGACCAGGGTTTGGTCAATTCTCTTCCTGCCTGATGGTGCCTTCAGGTGGCTACTTGTTACATTTACGACTTCCTTCAGCCTCAATCTTGGCCCATAAAAAAGCTTAAAGACCCTGAAATGTGAAAATAAATCCATATTTAGGTCTGTTGTATGACAGGTCACTGCATTATAACCCTCCAGGTCAAATTTCAGTCAGATAAAACATCTCCAAGTATATAAAATTAAGCTTCAAAAACATGAATAATGAAGCAGTAAAATCTGCTCCAGGATGGTGTGGGCATGTCTGTTGAATGAGCTGAAGCCACGCCCACTCAGGAGAAATACGATCCTCTCAGATTTAAAAAAAAAAAATGCTACAATCTGAATCGAGGAAAGAGCACATGACGTTAGCCTGCCTCTTGACCTTCTGTTGTGGTAGGCCACGTAAAACGACGGAGCAGGGTCAGAGGCTGAGGCACGTAGTGAGCAGAGGTCGCCAACTTTCTGCAGAGTCAATGGCTACAGACCTCCAAACTTCATGTGACCTTCAGATTAGCTTAAGAACAGTAGAGAGCTTCACGGAATGGACTCTAGAGCAGTGGAGACGCCTTCTCTGGAGGGACGAATTGTGCTTCTTCATCTGGCAATCTGATGGACCAGTCTGGGTTTGGCGGTTGCCAGGAGGATGGTACTTGTCTGACTGCATTGTGCCAAGTGTAAAGTTTGGTGGAGGGGGGATTATGGTGTGGGCTTGTATTTTTGGAGCAGGGCTTGGCCCCTTGGCTTGTAACTGAGACAACAATTCTAAAATTATTAAAAACGAATATCCTCTGGGTAATCCTGAGTCTCTGGGTGTCCCACTAATATTTTCATATGATTGTGTCTTACTTTTCCTCATGGTCTGTCACAGCAGTAGTAAAGGAATATGCTGTTTAGCCTGAGTCACTTATTTCAGAAGTAATCTGGCCTAAATCATCTAACCTCTAATGTTAAATAACTGACTGACAGCATTATCTGTACGTCAATAGTAAAACTATTGTCATAACCTTTTAATGTATAATGATTAAAAATATCTTATTCTATTTGATTCATTTGTCTCCTGAAAACTTGAAAAATTATCAAGCTGTTAAATACAAATAAAGGTGATATTTCATCTGCATTAATTAAATGATTTACAACTCATGTTCACTAAATTCTCCTTTTTGAAGATTTACTAAATATTCTGTAGCAAAAGATAATCTTTGTAAAATATCTCAATAAAATAATCAAATAAAGACTCACCTGACTTATAATGAGAAGAAGAGCATCCATGTTTGTTTCATGCATTTATTCTCATGTGAATCTTCACCTCTATTCCATACACTGAAACTCAGCATCACTTGACCTCACGGTAGTTAGTCAGAGGTAAAAAGATTTGCATAATAGGTTAATAATTTCCAAGGACTTGTCTGTAATCATATTGTTGTTGGACAGTCAGAGCTGAGGTTTCATACATTTAGACTCAAACATGAGGAATCAAACCAGAAAAACATTTTTTAAAATGTATTTTATTCAACCTTTATTTAACCAGGCTAGTACCATTGAGCTCAAAGATGTCCTTTTCAGGGGGGAACTGTATGGAGCTATTATTGTTGCAAAAATATCTGCATGGATCTGTGCACAAATCCACAAATCCATGTAAAGATCTGCAAATGTGTTCAAAGTTTTGAAAATTTGTACAAAAATCCACAAACATGTGTACTAATCTGCAAACATGTAGACCAATTTGTAATTGTGGACTTGGTTCATTTTGGTTCAGAATCTGTCTCTCAATTGGCAGATTGTCATACACACGTGACTTTTGCAACACTTGTACCGTGCACGATTTCTACTCAGATCCGTAAATGTGTACTTAGATCTGTAAGCATAAAGGCTGGGTCTGTTGCCCTCAGCACAGGCTCACAGGCAAGGTTGCCTTTCTCATCACAAAGGCATCACACAGAAGGCAGCAGTTAAGACTTAAGTCATTTTTACACAGAGATTCTGCAATAAAAGCGAGAAGGAATGCCCGTCTCTGTTCCGCAACGAGCAGTCCACACAAAGGTGTAACAGAGCCGTGCACGCCGGGCTTACACACACACCCCGGCATCCTGGGGCTGGGATTAAAGTTACTCATGTCCGCCATCTGCTGGTGTAAAGTAGTGACAACATTAGGCACCATATTTGCAGCTACAGCCCGTTTTATCCAGCAATATTGCCTGTCGCAATCTTGCGACTTTGGCGCTTAAAGGGTTAATGCAGGAGAAAAAAGTTTAGGTATTCTGAAACCTTTGCCCTCAACAGACATAAGTCTGCAATCTGCACAACCAACATGTTAGCGTGCATTTTAACGTAGGTGTGTGCGTGAGCATCACGTTTGTGTGTCATATGCAGCATGAACAGGATGAGGGAGAGAGGTTGGTGCTGCTTAAAAGATGCACGAACCATCAAAGAGAAGGGGGGGAGGGAAAATGAGTGACGGGGGACAGGAGATCATGATGGATATTAAAAACTGAAGATTGTGCACGAGTCCCAAATCACGAGTTGAGTCGTGAGTCTTTTATGCACAAGTCCAAGTCAAGTCTCAAGTCACTGATGTGTGCAACTTAAGTGCGACTCAAGTCCAAGTCGCGGATTCGAGTCCCTATCTCTGGATCCAATAGACTTTTTTTCCTCCATGTTTCTGAATTGGAGGTTCGACTCTAAGCAATGTCACAGCGCACGTATTTACGTCAGAGGTCGGAAACTTCAGAGTACCGAGCTCACTTGAACACATCATGGCACTTTTCAGACGCTGCTGTGAGTAGAGATGTGTCTGCTCTCTCCTCTCCTGTACAGAGTGTGATCAGCTCTCTAACCTCGCAGTCTCTCCAGTTAATCCACATTATTCTTTGTTTTATCCTGCTGTTGTTTTCTACAATGAAATGCCACTAGATTAAACCGTGCTGGTTTTCAAATCTTCCGTTTATGGAGACAGCAGCACACACTCGACGTTATGGGATGCCTTGACGTCCTTTCACACTCGTTGCGAAAAAGTCTGTTACAGCTCTGATACTACCTCTCGATCCGGATCAGAGGTGGGGCAAGATCGACCCCCCATTGCGGAACGGTCGCTTTCATACAGAACGGCGTTGTGGATTGAAGGCGTAACAAACACGGAAAAGAGAGGCAGTGTGTAGTAACGGCTCTGTATAACATCAGTGTGAAAGGGGAAAGTTATCGTATTATACTGTTGTTGTTATTCATATTTTCATTGAAAGAGTGAAGAAAATAATGACTTCCGTATCACAGCGGTGGTTGAATTGCCATCTCTACAAGACAGGGATTCATTGTGTTGTATTTAACAGAAATCCCCATTATGATGCTGTATGAGCCAGGTGATGTTAGCAATAAGATTGATAGATTGGTCTGTAACATTTCTATGTTTATAAACGGGGGGGAAGGGAAAGACCGTCAGTTTTACATGGATACACTAAATGGCACTGACCAGTGTTGTCATTTAATTACATTACGATGCTGTTGACAGATGTGTTGATCAAGTGGCCAGATGGCAGTGTTGCAGTCTTCCAATCAGAAAGTCCATGTCCAAGCTAGTGGTGGGAGTATCGATACAAAAATATCAATATATTGAGACTGTTTTGGTTTTACTCCCAGTACGTGCCACGTTAATTTGGGGACCAATCAAACATGTCTTACCTGCTCGTCCGTGTCACATGGCTTTCACCCTCGGTCCCTACTATGTCCGTTTTAGGACATTCATCATTTTTAGCATCGTTTTTTTTTTTTAGTTAATAGTCACATTTTTATAGATTGAGGCATCAAATTTGGCCAAAGTTATTATTTTTCTTCATATAAAAAAAAAAGAAAACCATGTCACCCATAGAATGCCGATGACGTGAAATAGCTACATCCAGCCTTGTTTGTCCAAAATCGGACACATAGACTTCCATTTAAAACACGTTTTTTGACTGTGTGTCTAGGGCACCAAAGCAACTCATAGCACCCATTTTTTTTGCAGTCACCATTAAACAGTGCAGTGCACCATTTTAACCCTTTCAGCAGTGCAGACATGGTTTTCCTTCCATGCGCTCAGAGTGTTCGGAGCGCTATTTCACCCGCTAAACATCATCAGAATTAAATGAACCGATTCATGCCACTAGACATGGATGTCTGAGAGTGGGCTAGATGTGTAAGGAAAAGTTTGTGTGCTCCTACGTGTGTGATCGGGTGCAAATCTGCGTGTATGTTTACAAGCGGACATGTGTGAAGTGTTTACATCAGGATATGTTACCCGTGGATTCTGCAGCCTGGTACAAAGAAAGAGGGACATTTGGACAATTTCAACTTTGCCCTCACTTCATAGCAAGTGGATTTACAAACATGAGGATGCACGGGTCCTTTCGATCAATAGGTAAGAATATATCATATCTCAAAGATGCGGTACATTTATATCTGCACGTAATTGGCATATTTGTGGTCACATTTTGGTTAGAGGTGGAAATGCGCATTTGTGGTTCATATCCTACATATATCCTCTGATTCTTTATGCGTGTACATAGAATAGACCTAATATGAACAAATGCATTCACTCGTATTAGATTTGGTAGAGGAGGAAGCGTGAGAAAAAGAGGGTAAAACTAGCGTACTTTACGCAAGGATGGACTCATCTGTTTAGCATGGACGAATCCAAGTCATAGGCATAGTATACAATAAGTGGCATAAAAAGGGTGTAACATTGAAAAATTTTTTTATTTTTTTATTTTTTTTAGTAGTCAGGGTTGAAGTTGTTGAAGAGATCTGAAGCAGTGAAAGTTTTTAAAAAAGTTGAAAAATTAGTATTTTGTTAACACCTTTCTGCATGTCTGTTTTCAGACAAACAAGGGTGGATGTAGCTAAAATGTGGCATTCGGCACTACAAAAAAAAATTTCAATGTATCAAAATTAATTTTAATACTCATCATTGGCATGGCCCAGACCCTATTTATTGAAAAAAAGATTTTTTTTTTTTTTTTTAGATCATTTTATATAGGAATTATGGTGTTTTTTTGTGTTTTTTTTACCATAAAAAAATAGCAGTGACATGGTGTACAATAACTGGCATAAAAAGCATGTAACATTTAATTTTAAATTTTTTTTTTAAGTGGTCAGGGTTGAAGTTGTTGAAGAGATTTGAAGCAGTGAAAGTAAAAAAAAAAAAAAAAAAGTTGAAAAATTATTATTTTATATGCGCCTTTCTCCATGTCCGTTTTCAGGACAAACAAGGACAGATGTAGATAAAAATTACAAGGGACCGAGGGTTAAGGGCCAATCAGACATGTCGATTCTGCCATACCTGTGACTTTGAGGACCAATCATTAATGAGTAACAGATTACAGCAACTCCACACGCTTGCATGTGAAGTCATTTTATAGTCTGTGATGTGAACCTGGCTGTCTTTCTCATTAAATGTGGTCTCCAGTAAATTTCAAAATTGTAAGAAAACATAAAAAAATACTGACACCACATGACAATACCATAAAATGTATAAAGACCAAATTTTAGAAACATTAAATAATTAAATAATAAATAAATAACATAAAATAATATTTCTATGAAAATCTTTGATGACTTGTATTTCTTAAATTTTTTGTTTCAAACTAGTGGGTATAGATGGCTAATATAGCCCTTCTATCTAAATTTAAAAAGAAAAGAAATTAGTTATGTTGTGGATATTTTAATTCTATATACAAGTTTGTGCTATGATTATAGTTTGTTTAACTTTTTTTTTTACCTGCTTAAACATTTTAATTTAATTGAAATTTCTCCCTAAATGAATTTCTGAATGACCTGCATATGCCTTTTTAACTGCCTGAAATGTAACTTTTGAAAGTTTGCGAGTCAAATATTTTATTCTTTCTTCAAAAGGATCGGTATCAGTGTCAATAAAATTACATCAAAAAGTACTGGTATCATATCAAATTAAAAAACATTGGTATCGCCCATCTCTAGTCCAAACCTTGCAGTGTCTTTAAAATGTATTTCTTATTACCTGTTTGTTTGTTGCTGTTAACTCTTATGCACTGCTCATGAATTTAAACAGTATGAAGAAAAACTGTGGTGTTTTATTTGTATTCATTGTCTTATTTTGGTAAACTTCTGGTCTCCGGAGTCTCGTGCTGGCTGCTAACTTTCCTCTGCTCTCCCTGAGGCATTCACCCCTCCCCCCCGGTGCTGTGGAGAGATCACACCTGCAGCGAATCACTCATTGAAGACACTATTTAAGATCAGCTGCAGCTCTCTACAGCACCTGAGTCTTGCCTACCTTACCTCATGGTAAACTCCAGCTCCAGGCTTCTTCTCTCACGAGATTCTCCAGAGAAGTTTCCAGTGTTGTATTGATGATTGATATTAGTGATTTCCAGAGCTTGATTTTTTGTGGACTTACCTCTAACGTGCCTCTCCTGTTCTTCCAGTGCCTCCAGCCCAGATCACTGCAGCCAGCACCAGCACACTCTCTCATTCAACTGGACTCTTGGAATCCCCCCTCCCTTGCTCACTTACCTGCACAATAAAACTGTTAAAAACTGCTCCTCCGTTTCCGCATTTTGGGTCCTACTACACCACCTTACATAACAAAAAACATTTTAAAAAAACTTGTTCAGTAAGATTTTGAAAGTAAGCTGTGACTAGAGTCACATCCTCGACAGAGCTGTTGCTCTCCTCGACTCTTAAGTCTGGATTCTGGCGGGCCTGAACCACTTTGCAGTAGGAGGAGCGCTTTGATTCGCTCCCTCCACCCATGGTCAACCCCTGTCCGATTGGCTTATGTTCCCCCTCACATTGGACCGTGATGGCTTTAGAGCTGTCTGACTGAGGTTCCCGTTGAAAGTGAATGGCCTGTATAAGGGAATTCTGTTCAAATCAAGAGTAATCACACACCAAAGCAAATTTCCAAGTTAAATATTTTTCCTGCTGAATACAGTGTTTGTTATGCGTGATGCTTTCAGTGAATCAGCATCAGGCCAGAATCCGCGCAGGCGGAAGTAGGTGACCGGTAGAGGGAGTCTTCACCAGTGGACAAAGAGTCATACTGCTGGCACCGTTTGTGCTGCAGGTGCAGGATCAGCACCACACTGGGCAGAACCAGGTGACTCTGAGGTCTCTGATTTCAGAGTTTTTCTGGTGGCCACAGCAGAACTTTAGCCATCGATCACATTTTTATGTTGGGATTCCTTTGCTCACGAGACTGCGGAGAGATTTTCTGTTTTAATGGCAGGTGACAGATCTACCGGCATGATGTCAGAGCAAATAATCAGAATATTAAAACGACTGTTTAGTGGGAACTGTAATGGACTGAAATGAATATTTCATTAGGCTGGTTGTTTTGATCACACATTGAAGCAAATTTTCAAATCCTGTATGTTTCCTGGCCTGAGTGATTAAATTCATGAGCAGTGCATAAGAGTTACCAGCAAAAAAACAAACCGGTAATAAGAAATACATTTTCAGGACATTGCAAGGTTTGGACTAGAGATGGGCGATCTTATTGCTAACATCACCCGGCTCATACAGCATCATAACGGGGATTTCTGTTAAATACAACACGATGAACCCCTGTCTTGTAGAGATGGCAACCACTGCTGTGATACGATTTTGGAGATGAGGAAGTCATTATTTTCTTCACTCTTTCAATGGAAATATGAATAATTACAATAACAGTATAATACGATAACATTTCTCCTTCCACACTGACGTTGTATAGGGTCATTACTAAGTCTTAACTGCTGCCTCCTGTGTGATGAGAAAGGCAGCCTTGCCTGTGAGCCTGTGCTGAGGGCAACATACCCAGCCTTTATGCATATCAAAGTCCACGCTTACGGATCTGAGTACAAATCATGCGCGGTACAAGTGTTGCAAATGTCACGTGTGTATGACAGCCAGTTGAGAGGCAGATTCTGAACCAAAATGAACTAAGTCAACAATTACAAATTGGTCTACATATTTGCAGATTAGTGCACACATTTGTGGATCTCTGAACAAATTTGCAAACTAGGCTGGTTTTATCAAAATACTTCACACAATTCACAAAACCACACAACCAAACTGCAAAATACCTCATATATTCTGCAAAATGAAGCACTGCAACCAAAACTACATATAGCATTATCAAAATCAAACTTTTGCACCAAAGGCACACTTCATTCATATTACCAGATTTTTGTCTAACCAACTACACTGTTGGGCATAATGAAAAGCACTCTCATCTTTAGTATGCTTGCCATAATAGTAAAATAGTTCAAACTGTAGACAATTTTTCAGATTGTTCACTTGCACAGAAGTATTTGCAGATACACACACTGTTGAAACATTTATTTTTCTATTTTTCACTGAACAAGTCAGTGCAACATATGCACCACAGATATATATATATGTTGGAGTGAGGAAAATATGCTCACAAAAAAAAAACAGTAAACTGAAAAATAAATTGCAGTAAAAATGTGCAGAAAAAATCTGTAGAAAAAAAAGAGGCAAGAAAAATAATTAGTTGATTGGTTGATGACATGATTAACTAAGGCTGCTCTGATTTCATTTGAAAGTTGTTGTCTTCTTGGCCATGAACTGCTCCACCAGCTCTACCCCTACCGCTCACTCTTCCTCCCCTTCTCATTCTCACTCGCCCTCTTCCTCTCTCTGCAACGTCTTCCATTGTTGTTGTAAATAAAAACGTGCTCACCTGTGGTCTTTTAATAGCGCTTACTTCCTGATTGAAGTGATAACAATTAACCATTGAGGTGTTTGGCCAGGTGGCACATATATTGGCCAGTTAGCTCATGTTGTGTCATTTTGAATGGCAGTGTTTCAAAACGGCAAACATGTGACTTTATGTCAGATTGTTGTGTCTTATGCAGAGAACCATGTTCAGTGCATTTAAAAAGTGCCATTTAGAGTTTTGGAGACTTGAGAAGAGGTTTTGCTCTCTGTGTCAGTTTAAATAACTGCTATGCATGTCATTTTAATGTGTTAGCAATTGAAAAAAACTGTATTGGGACTTTATTAGCCTGATGCTATTTGACTCAAATACAAAGAAAGAAGCTCTTTAAACAACAGACCCAATTCCAAAAGGCTGGGGCGCTGTGTAAAATGTAAATAAAAACAGAATCTATGTAACACATCTCAAAAAAGTTGGGACAGGGCAACACAAGGCTGGAAAAGTAAGTGGTACTAATGAAAAACAGCTGGAGGAGCATTTTACAACTAATTAGGTTAACTGGTGACAGATCAGGAACATGACTGGGTATAAAAGGAGCATTTTAGAGAGGCAGAGTCTCACAGAATCCAGAAACAATGCCAAAGCTCATTTAAAATGGACCGAGGCAGAATGGAAAACTGTTCTGTGGTCAGCATAAAACTCTCATAGGAGACTAGAACTCAGTTTTTCTGGTCATTCTTATTTTGTTCCTCTTCTTCTTCTCCTTCTTCTTCTCTTTGTGAAACACCTTTCCGTCCGCCTGCTTCCTCCAGCTCAGTCTGACGTCCTGTGTCACCCCTTGATCCCTCAGATTCTGTCTGAGCTGAGAGACACAAACATGTGGTCAGTTACATCCAGCTACCGCTAACGTGGTCCTTATCAGGAGCATGGACTGGTATAAAGAAGGATGACGTGTCTGTGCCTTGTTTTATTGCACATAGGAACAGAGAAAAAGAAAATAAAATAGAACAAGAAACATAATCCAAACAGTAAATGATAATTTGGAAGTCAGTAAAGAAATGTGCAGGAGAAAATGGAATACATTAGTACTCTACAGATAATCAGAGAAAATATTAAAGAAGATATTAAGAAAAATATGATAAGACAAAAAACAAATATGAAAAGTAAAATAAATAATTACAGCAGAGGATAATCAACTCTCAGATGGTATAAAAGAAATTCTCACACTCGGGATGTTCAGGACCAAAAATGGACACCACACATAAATAGCAATAAAAATATTAGATATTTTTTAAAAAGTCCCCTTTTTACATTAATTATTTAAACAGGATCAAACCAATTTTTAAAGACAAATGTTCATTAATTTAATAATAATCTTCAAAAATGTCAGTTTAACTGGAAAACTCTGATGTTTTTTGTTTTAAAAAGGAAATATTTTTCATAAACTGAATTGTCTTTAAGGCACCATCACAACCTTGTATTATGTTAATAATGAGCAACAACTTTTATTTTTTATACATTAATATTTTCTTAGATTTTAAGATTTAATAAATTGTTACACTCATGATGTTCGTGACCAAAAATGGAGGGCATAAATAAATAGCAATAAAATATTATACATTTAAAAATATTCAACTTTTTTGCAAGATTTTTTCAATTCAGGTCAAACTTGATTGTAAACAGAATAGAATTTAACCATTTTGATTCCAGTTTAAGTGAAAAAACAAAAACAAACAAAAAAAATGGATTTGTCTGATGCAAAACCACTTCAAATTTTATGCTTTTTTTAATTGTAAGATGTCAAAGGGTTAATGATGAAAATAATAAAGGTTTACCTCCTTCAGGATGTCCTCCAGCACGGCAGGGTGGTTCAGATCCAGAGAGGAGCTCTGCTTCACCATCCTCACCTTGATCACTTGTTTGGAGACTTGTGGGACTTTAAAAAGAAAGTTCATTAACAAATCAACTAGGGGTGACCTGGAATAGTCGGCGATTCGATGATTTGATTTGGAGGAGTTTGATTCGACTATGAACCTCATAGCTGAATCAGACTCCACCCACTGTCTTGCGGTGCTGGGGTTGTTTATCACCTCAGACGGCAAGCACATGGCTAATTATGTATGCACGATGACGTCAAAGCAAATCTATCTCTCTACACTCAGTATAGACCAATCCAGAGAAACACCGGAAGTTGAGTAGCCGCCATTACTGCGGTGGACTCTCGCCAGTTAAGCCGTGCATTCTAATAAAAGTTGACTTGTAAAGTGAACGTTTCTTCTTTTGCCATGACTTTAACAAAACTATGCAGGATAATCGGCAGTATGGAAGGATTTTGAATCAGCCAGGGATGCAGCGAATAATGAAGCAGAAATAAGGAGGATTGGAGACAGCTAGCGACACAAACATGGAGAAGTAGTAGCTGAGTGAGGAGACTGGGTTAGACCCGGGATAACGTTGTGCTGAACTCCCAAGAGTAGGCAAATCTACCTGTGGCCAATTCTCAAAAATATGGGACTGTATGTAAAATGGATTCGAGTCACGCAGGAAGGAACAGATGTTTTTGGCTGTGGAGGACAGCACTGACTTGTTTACATGAAGCTGGTTAGCATGATCAGAGCTAATAGGCTAACCACTCTGGGCTAACACCAGTGAACACTTAACTTCAGCTGCTGAAAGGATAAACAAGACAAGGACAGCACTAAACAATCAATGATGGACGTTTTTTCTTCAACTATTCCAAGAACAAGGATAGCTGGATTTTAAAGTGTTAAGCTGAGAGCAGTTGCAGCTGAATTCATCAGCTTATGAGGACCAATATCATCAATTAGGTAAGCAACAAAGTTCATTTAAAATGCAGTTTTAGCACAGTGTCTAACATTATTCTGTTGCTGGTTAGCGGTTTGGTACAATGATTTGTTGGTGTTTTCTGTGGAGGATATTTGGCTGTTGTAAGCCAATAATTGTGGCAAATGAGCTAAGGGTTGAGAGCTAACGTTAAGCTACGTGTTGTTTAATGTGTCAAACGTAACACGGCATATGTGAGGAGCAGCTGGTCACACTTTATTATGTTTTCTATTTGACGTACACGCAATTAAATGAAATGATGACTTTTCTCAGTCATTTTCAAGTTCTGATCATGTGTAATCTGTGTTAGACAGGCTGTAATAACAGGATGTACAGCTCGGGATAAGGTTCGGTTCAGTTTTTACTCGTTTGGACTCAGGTCGGGTTTTGTACAGAAATATGTGGCTCTTGTCTTCACACATACTGGATCACAGAGTTTGTGTTTGTGTCGGTTATTGCTTTAAATGCTGGTTAAGTCCTTTAATTGCATATGAGTGGAATTATGGAGGTCACTCAGCTATGAGAGTCTGGCGCGAACTCTGGGTCTAAATTCACCTTTTTACTGTATTTTCTGAAATGGATAATAGACATTGGTAAAATATATTGAATATGTAAAATATAATTGAAGTCATAGCCCTCCGATTACAGTTCCCTTGTGCTTCTGTAACGTTTCTATTCCGAACATATCTGCTGCTGTCACACCCAGCAGGTGGTAGCGGACACCGCAGCTCCACCGCAGTAATGGCGGCGCCCACAAATCAGCCGTAGGATTGGTCTATTGCTGGAGACTATGCAGGGAAAGTGGGAAAGTTTGACCAGAGCTTTCTCATAAAGCAGAATTTTAATCTAAGTGAGGTTTTCCTGGTTAACCAAAGGTTTAATATCATCAGCGGTATGGAGGGATTTTGTGTCATCACTGCGAGTAATGAAGAGGCTGAAACAAAGGGAACTGTACAGCTGAGCTTCGTAAACACTAATGCAGCAGCAGAGAGAGAGAGAGGCCTACGCCGGGCAGAGTTGTAGTGGACTTCAATAAACTACATATGACCAATCCTCAGATAAAGTTGGATTGTAGTCAACACAGAATCACATCGTGCAGAACGGCATGGACGGCTTGGAGCTGATAATGAAGGCTCTGTCTCTCGTCAGAGAGGTTACAGTGATATCATCATGAGGACTGATATTTGCAACTGATGGTAAGACTCATTTTTCATTTGAAATGTAGAGTTCTAACGCAGTTTCCAGTTAAGAGAGCACTTTTGTTATGTGTTTGGATATTTCGTTGTTGTTGCTGGAGGATGGTATTTGGCTGTTGTAAGCTGCAAAGTTATGACAGCAGCCAAAGTGCTAACAGGCTAACGGTGATGATGTGAAGCTAACTGTTGTTGATGAGTTTAAGTGGGCGTCTATTGTATAACTGACTGGGTGTGTAAGGAAAAGCACACAGCTTTCATTTTGATACTTTAAACCACTTACACAAAAAAATAAGAGAGAAATTTATGCGTTTTGCTGCTGTTAATGTAACAAAATAATGTCAAGCCAAATGTCCGGTAGTTGTTCTAAATGGCCGGAATTCTTGAGGACTGCCAGTCATTTTGACTTGGGACAAAAAAGTCAAGCGGAAACGCTGTTTGACTATTAGTCGACTAAAGACAAAATCTGACGAATCAGATTCGACTATGAAAAACCTTAGTCGTTGACACCCCAAAATCAACATTGGTGATGGATATTCATCTGGATCTCTACAGACGTCCTAGTGAAACATGCCCAGATCTGAGTCAACAGGGGAACACATTACAAGATAATCGTGCCAATTTTGGTTCTGATTCCCTCTTTCTGACCAGCATCAGCAAAGGACCGCTCATCTGATGGATCTAGACTTTCCTGTGATGGGAGGTGTGTGTAGAGTGGTTTTACCCTCCCTGATCTGCTCTGAAGATGATCAGAGTCGCTCTGATCTAAAACATTTTACATGTTCAGTATTAATGATCAGAAATCCTGCTGTGTGGCGGGAACACCGAGGACAGTCGGGAATGCTCTCTGTGGATTGTTGCAAGAAATGGAATGACAGCCAATCAGGAAGCAAGCTGACTGAAGGAGGAGGCAGAACAAACACAGCCATGGCAACAAACTACAGTCCAACAGAAACAATGGATGTAGCAGCTAGCTAACAGCTAGCTACACCTGAACTGAATTTGATCTTACCGCTGTAGCAGATGAATGCTCTCTTGTAGTGGCACGGCCAGTCCCCCCATTTGCCAGACTGTCCAAAGTCAGCTGCCACGCACGTCTCATTCCCAGACTGGTTGTTGGGTTCACCAACAATCCAGTACCTAAATGTGGATCTACTTCCATCCAACCACTTCCAGGTCTCCCTGGAGAGGCCAATCCAGACATTTAGTCCTGATATCTGCTCTTTTATCTTCTTGTTCTCCTCCATGTTCCTCACACTGGCCAGGTCAGTGTGGTGTTCTCTGCAGTAGATCACAGCATCAGACCATGACATGCTGGTGGGGGCGAGGACAAATGTCACATTGGGCCCTGAAGATAGACCAAAGAGAGAGAGATCAACATAACAAGGACATCTGTCCTCAGTGGTGGACTCTCCTTCAGTGCCCCAGTGGATCCCCTGGTAAGTAATGGTGACCACACCCCTAAATCTTGAATTTGGTGTTTGACATCAAATAATTAAAGACATTTCAATAAAAAGTTTTAGTTTAGCACACAACAGAAACACAGCAACACAGCCTGGAATAAACGACTTTAAATGATGATCACTGAACCAACGAGAAGCTGAGAGGTAGAGAAACTTCACTGGTTAAAGCTCAGATGTTTCGTGTTTTTACCTGTAACGTCACTGCAGACTGGCTGATAGGGGGCCTCACATGAAATATCATTCCACAGTCCAGTTTGTTCCATGTACACACAGTGCTCTTTGCTTTCTAAGTTATTAGGTTCTCCAGGGTACCAGTTTCTAAACTCAGTCTCTCCAGGTTTGTAGAAACTTGTGTTTGTCAGTGACCACCTCCAACTGTTCACATCATCGTACAGACCGATCCAGGCATGCTGAAAGCAAAATTTGATGGTTTCTTAAGTTTCAGTGGTAGAAAAAGTCCTCAGAATCTTTACTGGAGTCATCTACCAAACCATGAAAATGTTCTGAGTAGTTGTACATCACTCTAGTTAAATTCTAACTAACCTCTAATATTCCCAACAGTTTTCAAACCAGAGAAATCCTTCATTTGAATGGGGCGTGTCTCACTGTTCCCTCTCCTGCTGAGCTGTTGTATAACCAAATTTCCCTCAATAGAGGATCAATGAAAGTTGATCTGATCTTAAATAAAGCTGAGACTGAGCGGTAGGAATGCCAGGCTACACTTTTCAAACTGCCATACTCCTCAGTGTTAATTTTGGAAACTATTTTAAATTTAGTGATTGCTTTAAGATGAAAATATTCTCAGGCTTTAGTCACATTTTAGTCATTTTTAATCTTTATAGTTTTAGACTAGTTTTAGTGGCTGAAAGCTCAAACACTCTGATATAAAAGGTGTTGAAATTATGAACCAGAGAACAGACGACTCACTTTGTCGACCATTCTGCTCAAATCTGCCATGTCATTCAGGATCTTCACGTCGTTCATGTGGTCTATGGTGGCCAGGTCTGTGTATTTCTCTCTGCAGTAGCTCTGAGCCTCGGCCATGTTCTTCTCCTCATAAACAAAATGATACCGACGCTCAGCATGACAGAGAACGGCACACAGTCCTGCAGAGGAGAGAAGCACCATCATCAGATTCAGACACAGACATCACTGAGAAATTCAAGTATGGCTGCCATCGTCTCTGTGAGGAAAACTCCTGCAATCAAACGTCATAGAACCCCCAGACTCCAAAAAAGTTGGGACGCTGTGAGAAATGTGAACAGGATACACGAGTATTAAATCTTTCAACTCAATAAAACTCAAAGACAAGATAATTTATGTTCAAACCAGTAAACTTGACATTATGGAAACATACACACATTCTGGACTTGATTCTTATTCCTAAAACGTTGGGACAGAGTGACATTTGATCAATTCTCAAACACCTACAGTATCTTATGCATTCTAGAGGTCAGTAGGTTCACTGGTTATAGAGAATGATGTCCCAACTTTTTGAGGAAATATGGTAGAACTTTCCTTTGTTCATGATTATTACATTCAATATTTTCTTTTAAACTGAAGCCTGCCATGGAAAAATAACATTTACATTTAAAAATGTAGCCATGAATAACATCTAAAACTGACGTATATATTCAACTATTATTGTCACAAATAACATTGGAAATGTGTATTTCTCTCTGATTTTCCCTCTCTTCCCTCCAACTTTAAACAACCGCCCTAGTGGCACCCTGGTGACCCCCCAGGGGTCAGGAGCCCAACTTTAAAACACTCTGAGTTAGGGTGACTTGCCTGCTGCAGAGATGATGCTCAGGAGAACCTTCTCCATCCTCGCCGTTTCTCTCCTCCTCCCTCAGCTCCGAATGAAGATCTGCAGCTGCTGGAATAACACTGGGGTTAAATAGGAACCTTGTCACTGCCACACATGCAAATTTATCCAGGTGAAAACTGCCTATCAGGCTCTTCAGCGTCACAGGGCCGGGTTATTCAGGAGGTTTAATCCTGATAGAAAATGACTCAGATGGTAGACCACTCCTTTTTACCAGGGATCAGGTCGTTCAGCTCACTTTAACCTCATTTATTTTATATAAAGACAACAGGATATAAAAAGTCGATAGGATCAACCTGATGCATGAACAAACTTTTAAGGAATGTTTAATACAGATGATGAGACTTCATAAATCAATCTTGCTGTGTCTGACACCTGTCACCTGGAGAGATCCACCGGGCAACTCTGCAGATCCTGTCAGCCCTTCATCGACCGGATCAAAGGTTTGAGTTGGCTGATATCGGCGGAACCTAAGGACCCTCTAAACTAACCTCCAGAACTTGCTAAACTAAAGATATAGATATTTGTGGTTAGTTAGTGTTTGTAAGTTTGTGAGAGCTGTTTTTGCTAAAGTTGAATTGCTAATATAACAGACATTTTTTTTAGTTATTAAGTATTTATTTATTATCTTTATTATAATACAGAAGAACAGGGGCGTTGGTAAGCATAACGCTAAAGCTCCTACACCCCCCCCCCCCACACACAGACACACACCCACACACACCTACACACACAGACACAGACACACCCCCACCTACCTACACACACACACACAGACACACCCCCACCTACCTACACACCTACACACACACACACACACCCACACACACATCGCCCCACCCCCACACTCAATAAACTTAACTGAGGAAATCAGTTGATCAGTAACAAAATTCCAAATTCTGATCTCAACTTTTAATTTAGGTCCTGAACACCGAGTGGTGCGAGGACCTAATTGTTTTTGCTCAAGACATGTAATTTTCTGTCATTACATGGACTCTGAGGCCCTTAACATATTCAAAAACGCAAGAAACTTGGCAGGTGCATCCGGTCTTGCAAAAATTTTGATATTTTTTGGGTCCCCAACAAGAAAATTCAGAATTGCAAAAATAGCGCCCCCTACCAGTTTTCAAAGTTGAAACTCCCTCTTTAAACTTTGTCGTAGATTCATCAAATTTTGTGTGCAGGTTCAGCTTGGGCAGATCTACAAAAAAGCCTCTTGGGCCTACACTCTATCTCCAACAGGAAATCTGCCATTTTGAATGAATTAGCGAAAATTAGAGTATTTTTGCCCTTTTCCAGGGGTCATATCTGGATGAACTCCTCTGAGGGATTTCATCTGATCGACTTGTACTTTGGCACAGTGGTAGATGAGACATGGATGATGAAAAGTTATTTGGGGTTTTTTCATTAGTTGAAAGGCGTGGCCGTGGCAAACCCTCAAATTTGCATATTTTTTGAAAAACAGGAAGTTGTTTATAACTCAGCCGTGCATTGTCCAATCTGACTCAGACATCCTGGATTTATGGACGGTCCCTTTCTGCACACATTCATATGGTTATATTTTTTTCTGTCATAGCGCCACCTACTGTTGATAGGGAGTATCAAGGCTAATAGCAGAAGCCACTGTTTAAAGTCCTTTGAAGATATTTACTAAAATTTGTGTCAGAACAGCCTAGAGAAGTGGATTTATGTCTGTACAAAAATCAGTGACTTTTCGTCAGAGGGCGTGGCCTCTATGGGGCGATACACAAAAAAGTTGCTTTTTTGTCTCGCCATCAATTATTAAACAGCTATAACTCTGGCATACATTCTTGTATCTGAGACACATTTCATGTGCTTGATAACAGTCACACCCAGAACATATTCATATTTGAAATTTTGAAAAATTGTCTAGCGCCACCCTCTGGCAACAGAAAGTCACTACGCCTGAATGTTGCTTTATGATACCAACATGGTTGGTCAAATCATGCTGAAATTTGCTCAGGCAGTTCCCAAGGAGTTGGTCTTACACATATACAATGGTCAAATGTCTACGTTAAAAGACGTGGCCATGGCGATTTTTTGTTCACTTTGTTCAATTGTGAGTGTTGCAATCCCAATATACCCCATGGGTGCAGCGTGCTGTGTTGCTGGCACTCAACGGTTGCCACACATCTGTGATGTGACACATCTCGACATGCAACGGGTTGCGAGGGCCCGTCAATGCTGCTTGCAGCTTTAATTATTGTTGCTACTGTTATCTAACCTTGCATAGCAAATGGATACGCCGGTTTTCTTGTTTTTTCACTGGTGAATCCATCTTGCAAAGCTCCCATCTGAACTGTTTGGGCCCAGTTAGAAAGTGACAGGACCAATCAGCATCAAGGGGCAGTACTTTCAGGTGCAGCGGAGACGTGACGTAAACAAGCAGTAGCAAGAGGCCAGTGCAGTTATGGAGGAAGAGATTAGCGTGGATGCTGCCAGTTTTATCAGAACTTGACAACATTTCTTCGTTTAAAGAACAAAGAACAGCAGTGAGTTGTTTTCCTTTCAAACACGACAAAAGTTGAGTACTTACATGTCTATAGTCGCCATGTTTAGCATTATTCCTCAGTAGCTGCACACGCACAGCTCAACAGCGGCTACGTCACGTGTTTTGTTGCTCTGATTGGCCAACAGAGATGTGATAGACAGAATGTTCATCCAATCACACTCAGTGTTTTTTCAAAGTCTCTGCCTTTTCTCAAACGTTTGCTATTGAAGCTTTCCCAGATGGATGTGTGAAACACATCCATCTGGTGTGTCAGGTTACCTGTTATCACCACGACACAAAATTTCACTTTCATTTGATTTTACTTGATTTCTTGTTGCCTGCTTAACTTTATACAGTGCTTAACAAATGTATTAGACCACCTGTCATATTTGTCTCAGAGACCATCCAGCATCATGAAGTGCTTTAATGCGGACTCTTTCATTTTCAGTCAGCTCTCCACGTTTTTCCATTTTGAACAGGAAGGAGGAATTTCAAACTCACTGGGCTTCTCTGAGAAGTCAGACATGAATCAAGCATAACATTCAACCACTAAAACTCATTTCTCTGTTCAGGAATGCAAGTAAATAACTATAATTTGACATATTAATCAAGAAATATTAATGTGCTTTACTATTTTTTCTTTTTTTTTTGTAAATCAGTAAATTTGAAAATTCATGGATAACAATGATAATTATATTTTAGAATTAAAAATATCATTTGGGTTAAAGAGCTTCTACATATTGGTGTATTAACCATTGCAGAAACATCAAAAATGATTTTGGTAATTACCAATGCTGTTAATTTAGGGCAGCTGTGGCATAAACCTTACTTTGGGTGGTGGTCATAATTTGTTAAGCTCTGTATATATATATATATACACATGGTTTCAGCTTCAGATGTTTTGGCAGTAGCATTCATCCCAGTTACAGACAGCATGACAGCCATAGAAATATTCAGCTAAAATATCTCAGTTGCCCCCTTGTGGCTGGCTGTGATATAGGGAACAGTCTCACTGTTAGAGGCTAAAAATAACAAACATTTGAAAGAAAATAAAAATATCTGAACACAAACATGTCAATTAGACCATTTTAGAACTGTCTTTATTATATGTGAAAGTCTGCCCCCCAAAGTGCCTGTTTAGGGAAAGCCTGGCCCTTGTACAAATGTGGTCAATGACCCCCTACTCGTTAATTATAGACCAGTTTCCTTTACTTCACATGTTGGGACTGTAGTGCAAAAGATGATTACAAATAGGTTGACATTTCATATCGATAGTAAAGGTCTTTCCTCTCTTTGTCAGAGTGGATTCCGGGAAGGGACGGGGACTATGGATCCATTAAGAACTTTAGCTGGCAAAGCTGGCACAGTGCTCTCCACCAAGTAGAAGCTGGATCATGGCAGGGCAGTATCATTAGTCCAACACTGTTCTCTGTTATGATTAACCAGGTTTTTTCTGATTTAAACTGGGATATAAGAAGATCATTATTTGCTGATGATGGGGCTTTATGGAAAAGAGGGAAGAATCTAAACATCATCCAACAATTCAAGAAAAAGTTGGGCTGGAGAATTAGTCATATTTATGAGGTTTTAAATTCTCAGTGGAAAAAACAAAGACTGTGATATTTACCAGAAAGAAATTAAGAGAAGCAGCGGATGTATGGTAAAAAATGAACATATTAATAAAGTAGAAGTTAAGTGTAAATGGTGTTAAATATAATGAGATGTCTGGCAGGGTCTCAATGGGGAGCTAGCCAAGGTGCTTTAAAAATGTCCCTAATAAGATCAGTGATTGATTATGGATGTGTTTTGTGTTAAAGTCACCAACGACCTCCTCCTCTCATCTGATTCCAGCCACCTCAACATCCTCATCCTCCTGGACCTTACAGCTGCTTTCAATACCATCAACCACTCCATCCTACTTTCCCATCTGGAACACACTCTCAATATCACTGGCACTGCACTATCATGGATCAAATCATACCTCAAGGACAATTCATCTACATACTGCTCCTCCTCCACAGCTCCTCTGTTACAGGGCGTCCCCCAGGGTTCAGTGCTTGGTCTTCTCCTGTTCATTACAGTGCTTTCCACATTATTATGCAAATGACAGAGTATTTTTAAAGTCTTCAGCCGTCAGAGCATAATTCAAAAGTTTTTGAACAAACTTCAGAATGATAACCATTATTTAAAAAAAAATGAAAACCTCAAAATGCACTGTGCCACAGTATTAAGCACGACAGAGTTTTGAAACATTTCTTTGGTTGTAAAGAACTGAAAATGGTCATTCATTGAATTTGCAGCATTAGGAGGTCATAGTTACTGAAATCAAAGCTATTTCCATCAAAAACATCTTAACAGGCCAAGTTCATGTTAACATAGGAGCCCTTCTTTGATATCACCTTCACTATTCTTGCATCTGTTGAACTTGTGAGTTTTTGGAGCGTTTCTGCTTGAATTTCTTTGCAGGATGTCAGAATATCCTCCCAGAGCTGCTGTTCTGATGTGTTATCATTATGAAGTTTGTTCAAAAACATTTGAATTATGCTCTGAAGTCTGATGACTTGAAAAATATTCTGACTGTCATTTGCATTAATATTTAGGAAAATAAGAGAAAAATGTCATTTGCGTAATAATGTGGAAAGCGGTGTAAATACCTGTTACCCCTCAGCCATATCATACATCACCACGGTCTCCATTTTCATTGTTATGCTGATGACATACAACTATATATCTCCACCACCTCCATCACCACAGATACACACTCCACTTTGAACAACTGCCTCACTGCCATGAAAACCTGGACATCCAACAACTTCCTCTCACTAAACTACAGTAAATCTGAAATCATGATCATTGGCCCAAAATCCCTCACCAAATCTGCCCAAAACTTCAGCTTACACATTGATTCATCCACCCTATCCCCCTCCCCTCAGATTCGCAACCTTGGAATTAGTTTTGACCCCCAACTCACATTTCAACAGCATGTTACACAACTCGCCAAAACCGCCTTCTTCCACTTAAAAAACATAGCCCGCATCCGTCCACTCCTCTCCTTCTCTGCAGCAGAAACTTTAATCCATGCATTCATAACATCCCCACTTGACTACTGCAACAGCATTTTATTTGGCTCATCCTCCAAAATCCTCAGTAAACTCCAGCACATCCAGAACTCTGCGGCACGCCTCCTCACCCACACGCTGCGACCACATCACCCCTGTCCTTCAAGAACTCCACTGGCTTCCCATCCCCTTCCATGTTCAGTTTAAGATCCTCCTCCTCACCTATAAAGGCCTAAACCAACAGCCCCCCCCCTTACCTTACTGACCTCCTCCACCATCACATTCCTACCCGTACACTCTTCTAACGCCAACCTCCTCGCCCCACCATCTAGAACCAAGGACTGAACCTGGGGGGGACAGAGCTTTCTCCATAGCAGCCCCCCCCCCCCCGACACTCTCTCCCAACACACATTCAAAACTGCACAGACTTACTTACATTTAAATCACTAATGAAAACTCACCTTTTTAAAATGGCTTTTAATCTGTGATTGTGGTGTTCTGTCTCTTGTGTTGGTTTATGTGGGCTTTATCTACTTTTAATGGTCATTTATAAGTGTCTGCATTGTTTTTCTGCATTGTACAGTGTCTTTGAGTTTTATGAAAAGCGCTTTATAAATAAAATGTATTGTTATTATTACAAAATCAAGCACTGGGGTTATGCTGTGGGGCTATTAAGACTTCCAGTTATCACAGTTCAAGTGGAGATGGCAGAACCCACCGAACTTAAGAAAGTGATGGTGAATTACTGGGCAAATTTACAAGGACACAGGGATGACCCCCCTGCTGTTAAAGCTCTAAGACCATGCTGGGAAAGAAGAATGAAGGATTCTATGCTCGGGTTGTGAATAAGTTGGCACTGAAATAGGATTGCATGAGAAAACACCACCGTCAGGGTGAGGTCCACATGGCTTTGTCCTCCTGTGGATTTAGGGTCAGTTCAAATAGTCCATTCTGCTAAGGAAGGTTCCTTCCTGAGTGAATGACCCTGGAGTATTTTAGTGTTCGGCCATGATAAAGGCTGTTCAAATTCTCTGACTGATACAGAGAAGGAGCTTCATTACTTCTTTTATTCTCTCCTACAGCCGAGGAAACACTGGACCGTCCTTTACCAGCGGAGAGATGAAGAGATGACCCACAGCTCTTTAAGTAAACTTCATTTAAAGTGACACACCTGTTGACCGCTCAGCAAAACAAGCGATCAATTTTTACTGTAACTTCACTGGCCCTGAACTAACCTGTTAATCCAATCAGATCACTTCCATCAACAGTGGTGATTCTTCCTCTTCTGACTGGGGAGCCAAATGTGTTTTCTTTTGGTCTGAATGAATCATCACAGCTGTGTACAAAGCAGGGGTGGATCTAGAAAAATATTCATGGGGTGGCAAGAGGGTTGCAGGAGATTTTTTAAGGGTGGCACCCCATGGCAAAGTGTATTTGTTGATTCAATCACATTATCAATTGATACTTAAATGGAAAGTCTCAAATTAAGTTATGTTAACTCA